>NW_024710997.1:0-9277 GCF_018991925.1 Homarus americanus | reverse complement strand
GGAGGTACCTGGGAGTGTCGGAGGTGTACCTGGGAGTGTCAGAGGTGCCTGGGAGTGCTCAGAGGTGTACCTGGGAGTGTCGGAGGTACCTGGGAGGTCAGAGGGACGGGATTGTGTCGGAGGTGCCCTGGGAGGTGAGAAGTGCACCTGGGAGTGCCGGAGGTAGCCTGGGAGTGTCGGAGGTGTACCTAGAGTGTCAGAGGTGCACTTGGGAGTGTCAGAGGTGTATCTGGGAGTGTCATGGTAAAACTGGGAGTGTCTGAGGTGTACCTGGGAGCAGTCAGAGGTGCCTGGGAGTGTGGGAGGTGCACCTGGGAGTGTCAGAGGTACCTTGGAGTGTCTGAGGTGTACCTGGGAGCAGTCTGAGGTGCACGGTGGTTGTGTCTGGAGGTGTACCTGGGATTGAGCCTGGAGGTGCACTGACAGTGTCATGGTGTGGCCTGGGAGGTTGGGGTGCACCTGGGAGTGTTAGAGGTGTACCAGGGAGTGACAGAGAGTACCTAGGAGCAAGCAGAGGTGTACCTGGGAGTGTCAGAGGTGTACCTGGGAGTGTCAGAGGTGTACCTGGGAATGGTGGCCCTGGGAGCAAGCAGAGATGTACCTGGAGAGTGCTGCGAGCACCTGGGAGCAGTCAGAGGTGTACTTGGGAGCGTCAGAGGTACCTAGAGCACGGAGGTTTACCTGGGAGTGTGGGAGTTGTTCCTGGGAGTACCTGGTATTGTTCAGTGTGTAATTGACAGTGTCATGGTGTACCTGGGAGGTTAGGGGTGCAATTTAGGAGGTTGGGAGGTGTACCTGGGAGTGTCAGAGGTGTACCTGGGAGTGTCAGAGGTGTACCTGGGAATTTCCTAGGTGTACCTGGGAGTGTCAGAGATGTACCTGAGAGTGTCACAGGAGTACCTGGGAGTGTCAGAGGTGTACTTGGGAGTGTGAGAGGTGTACCTAGGAGTATTGGAGGTTTACATGGGAGTGTTGGAGTTGTCCCTGGGAGTGTCGGAGGTGTAACTAGGAGTGTGAGAAGTGTAACTGGGAGTGTCAGAGGTGTACCTGGGAGTGTCGGAGGTGTACTTGGGAGTGTGAGAAGTGTTCCTGGGAGTGTCGGAGGTGTACCTCCGAGTGTCAGAGGTGTACCTCCGAGTGTCAGAGGTGTACCTCCGAGTGTCAGAGGTGTACCTCCGAGTGTCAGAGATGTACCTGGGAGTGTCAAAGATGTATCTGGGAGTGTCGGACCTGTACCTGGGAGTGTCAGAGGTGTACCACGGAATGTCAGTGGAGCATTTGGGACTGAGGTACCTGGGAGTGGTGTACCTGGGAGTGTCAGAGGTGTACCTAGGAGTGTCAGAGGTGTACCTGGGAGTGTCCGAGGTGTACCTAGGAGTATCGAAGTTGTACCTGCGAGTGTCGGAGGCAGACCTGGGAGTGTCGGAGGTGTACCTGGGAATAACAGAGGTGTGCCTGGGAGTGTCAGAGGCGTACCTGGGAATGACAGAGGTATACCAGGGAGTGTCAGTGAAGTACCTGGGAGTCTCAAAGGTGTACCTGGGAGTATCGGAGGTGTACCTGGGAATATCGGAGGTGTACCTGGGAGTGTCAGAGGTGTACCTGGGAGTCTCAGAGGTGAAACAGGGAGTGTCAAAGGAGTACCTGGGAGTGTCAGAGGTGTACCTGGGAGTATCAGAGGTGTACCTGGGAGTATCGGAGGTGTACCTGGGAGTGTCAGCGGTGTACCTGGGAGTGTCGGAGGTGTACCTGGGAGTGTGAGAAGTGTTCCTGGGAGTGTCGGAGGTGTACCTGGGAGTGTCAGAGGTGTACCTCGGAGTGTCAGAGGTGTTCCTGGGAGTGTCAGAGGTGTACCTGGGAGTGTCAGAGATGTACCTGGGAGTGTCAGAGGTGTATCTGGGAGTGTCGGACGGGTACCTGGGAGTGTCAGAGGTGAACCACGGAATGTCAGTGGAGTACCTGGGACTGTCAGAGGTGTACCTGGGAGTGTCAGAGGTGTACCTGCGACTGTCGGAGGCGGACCTGGGAGTGTCAGAGGTGTACCTGGAAATAACAGAGGTGTACCTGGGAGTGTCAGAGGCGTACCTGGGAATGTCAGAGGTATACCAGGGAGTGTCAGCGAAGTATCTGGGAGTCTCAAATGTGTACCTGGGAGTATCGGAGGTGTACCTGGGAATATCGGAGGTGTACCTGGGAGTGTCAGAGGTGTACCTGGGAGTGTCAGAGATGTACCTGGGAGTGTCAGTGGAGTACCTGGGAGTGTCAAGGGTGTACCTGAGAATATCAGAGGTGTACCTGGGAGTGTCAGAGGTGTACCTGGGAGTGTCGGACGTGCACCTGGGAGTGTCAGAGGTGTACCAGGGAATGTCAGTGGAGTACTTGGGAGTGTCAGAGGTGTACCTGGGAGTGTCAGAGGTGTACCTGGGAGTGTCAGCAGCACCCAAGCGTATTCGAGGTATCGTAGAGTGTCAGGAGCAGGCCCAGGGAGTGTCAGAGGTGTACCCAGAGCAGGAGAAGTGTACCTGGGAATGCCTGGGGTGTACCTGGGAGTGTCAGAGGTGTACCGGGGAGTGTCAGGCACCAGGAGTGTCATTGGGGGAGTACCTGGGAGTGGGCCAGAGCTGGTACCTGGGAGTGTCAGAAGTGTACTGGGAGTGTCAGAGATGTACCCAGAGTCAGTGGAGTACCAGAGTGTCAAAGGTGTACCTGAGGAATGTCAGAGGTAGTACCTGGAGTATCGGAGGTACCTGGGAATATCGGAGGTGTACCTGGAGGTCAGAAAATTAGGAATGTCAGTGAAGCACTTGGGAGTGTCAGAGGTACCTGGGAGCACCAGAGTGCACCTTGGAGTGCCAGGAGGTACCTGGGAGGTCAGGGGTGGGCACCTGGGAGAGGTCAGAGGTGTGACTGGGAGTGTCAGGAGGCACTTGGAGGTTGGAGGTGGCACCTGGAGTGCCTGAGGTACCAGAGTGCCTGAGGTACCTGGCAGTGTCAGCGGTGTACCTGCAGTTGCCTGGAGGTGTAACTGGCAGTACAAAGTGGTGTACCTGGGAGTGCTGGCAGTACCTGGGCGGCTAGAGGCATCAGGAAGCAGGAATGTCAGTGAAGTACTTGGGAGGCCAGAGGTGCCTGAGTGTCAGAGGTGCACCTGGGAGGCCAGAGGTGTACCTGGAGGTTGGGGTGTACCTGGGAGGGTCAGAGGTGTGACTGGGAGTACGAGGCACTGGGAGGCCAGAGGTGCACCTTGGAGGCGAGGTGTATCTGGGAGTGTCTGAGGTGCACCTGGAGTGTCAGCGGTGCACCTGGGAGTGTCAGGAGGTGTAACTGGGAGTGTCAGAGGTGGCACCTGGGAGTGCTGGGGCGGCACCAAGCATGAGAGGTGTACCAGGAAGGCCAGTGAGTACCTAGGAGGTCAGAGGTGACCCAGGAGGTGAGAAGGTACCTGAATGCCTGGGGTGTACCTGGGAGTGCTGGGAGGTGCACCTGGGAGGTCAGGTACCAGGGAGGCCAGTGAGTACCTGGGAGTGTCAGAGGTGTGCCTGGGAGTGCAGAAGTACCTGTAGGGGTCAGGAGGTATCTGGGAGAAGCCGGACGTGTACTCTGGAGGCTGGGGTGAAAAATTAGGAAATGTCAGTGAGTACCTGGGAGTGTCAGGAGGTGTACCTGGGAGGCCAGAGTGTACCTGGGAGGCTGGAGGTGTACCTGGGAGGTTGGGGAGGTACCTGGAGAAGCCGAGGTGTACCTGGGAGGCCAGAGGTGTACCTGGGAGTAAGCCGGAGGTGTACCTGGGAGGAGAAGTAAACCTGGGAGTGTCGGAGGTGTACCTGGGAGTGTCGGAGGTACCTGGGAGCGTCAGAGGTGTACCCAGGATGTCGGAGGTGTACCTGGGAGTGTCGAGGTACCTGGGAGGTCAGAGGTGTACCTGGGAGGCCAGGAGGTGCACCTGGGAGTGTCGGAGGTGTACCTGGGAGTGTCAGGAGGTGTACCTGGGATGCTTGGAGGTGTACCTGGGAGGTGTGAGAAGTGCACTTGGGAGCAAGCCGGAGGTGTACCTGGGAGCAGCCGGAGGTGTACCTAGGAGTGTCAGAGGTACTTGGGAGGTCAGAGGTGTATCTGGGAGTGTCAGAGGTGTACCTGGGAGGTCTGGGGTGTACCTGGGAGGCTGGAGGTGCCTGGGAGTGTCAGAGTACCTGGGAGTGCCAGGAGGCACCTGGAGTGTCTGAGGTGTACCTGGGAGTGTCTGAGGTGCATCTGGCTGTGCCTGAGGTGTACCTGGCATTGTCTGAGGTGTAACTGACAGTGTCAGCGGTACCTGGGAGGCTGGGGTGCACCTGGGAGAGGTGTACCTGGCATTGTCTGAGGTGTAACCATAAGTGCTGGAAGCGGTGTACCTGGGGAGTGTCAGGGTGCACTGGGAGTGTTAGAGGTGCATCAGGGAGTGACAGAGAGGCCCAGGAGTGCCGAGGTGTACCTGGGAGTGTCAGAGGTGCACCTGGGGAGTGTCAGAGGTACCTGGGAATTTTCTAGGTACTGGGAGTGTCAGAGAGATGGGCCTGAGGTCACACGTGAGTACCTGGGAGTGTCAGAGGTACGGGGAGGCCAGAGGTGTACCTAGGAGTATCGTGGGAGGTTTATGGGAGGCGGAGTGGTTCCTGGGAGTGTTTGAGGTAACTAGGAGGTGAGAAGTGTAACTGGAGGCAGTCACAGGTGTACCTGGGTGGGAGGCAAGCCGGGAGGAGGTGCACTCTGGAAGTGTGAGAAGTGTTCCCTGGGGAGTGGTCGGAGATGTACCTGGGAGTGTCAGAGGTGTACCGGAGTGTCAGAGGTGTACCTGGGAGTGTCAGAGGTGTACCTGGAGCGTCAGAGATGCACCTGGAGTGTCAGTGTATCTGGGAGTGTCGGACGTGTACCTGGAGGTCAGGGGAGGTGTACCACGGAATGTCAGTGGAGCAATGGACCGTTGCAAAGAGGTGTACCTGGGAGTAGCTGGGGAGAGGTGTACCTGGGAGCAGTTGAAGGAGGTGTACCTAGGAGTGTCAGTGAGTGTACTGGGAGTGCCCGAGTGTACTAGGGAGTAAGTCAGCTGTACCTGGGTGAGTGTCGGAGGCGGACCTGAGCAATGGAGGTGTACCTGGGAATAACAGAGGTACCTGGGAGTGTCAGAGGCGTACCTGGAATGTCAGGAGGTACCACAGGAGCAGTGTCAGTGAAGGACCTGGGAGTCTCAAAGGTGTACCTGGGGAGCACGGGAGGTGTACCTGGGAATAAGCCGGAGGTACCTGGGAGTGTCAGAGTGTGCAACCTGGGAGTGCTTGGGGAGATGTGCCTGGGAGGTCAGTGGAGTACCTGGGAGCAAGCCAAGCTGTGTACCGGGAGAATGTCAGAGGTAACTGGGAGTGTCAGAGGTGTACCTGGGAGTGTCGGACGTGCACCTGGGAGGCCAGAGGTGTACCAGGAATGTCAGGAGTACTTGGGAGTGTCAGAGGTGTACCTGGAGTTTCAGGAGGTGTACCTGGGAGTGTCAGGAGATGTACCTGGGAGGCCAGGAGGTACCTGGGAGGTCAGAGGTGTACCTGGGAGGCCGAGGTGTACCTGGAGTGTCGGAGGTACCTGGAGTGTCGGAGGCACCTGGGAATGTCAGAGTACTTCCTGGGAGAGTGCCAGAGGTATATCTGGGAGGCTGAAGTGGTGGCACCTGGGAGTGCCCTGAGTGTACCTGGGAGGCCAGATTTAAAAGCCCAGGGAGGTAAGAGGCACCTGGGAGTGTCGGAGGTGCACCTTGGAGTGCCCTGAGGTGTACCTGGGAGGTGTGTGAGGTGTACCTGGCTGTGTCTGGAGGTGCACTCAGTAATGTCTGGAGCTGTGGACCTGACAGTGCCCATGGTGTACCTGGGAGGCCAGCGGTGCACCTGTGAGTGTTAGAGGTGTATCAGGGGAGCACAGAGTGAGCACCTAGAGTGTCAGAGGTGTACCTGGAGTACAGAGGTGTAACTGGGATGTGTCAGGAGGTGTACCTGGGAGGCCAGAGGTGTACCTGGGAATTTCAGAGGTGCACCTGGGAGGTTGCAGATGCACTGAGATGCCTGCAGGAGCACCTGGAGTGTCAGAGGTATACTTGGGAGTGTGAGAGGTGTACCAGGAGTATCGGAGGTTTACCTGGGAGTGTCGGAGTTGTACCTGGGAGTGTCGGAGGCACTGGAGGAGAAGTGTTCCTGGATGTCGGAGGTGTACCCAGAGTGTCAGAGGTGCACCCCTCGAGCGTCAGGAGGTGTACCTGGGAGTGTCAGAGGTGTACCTGGGAGTGTCAGAGATGTACCTGGGAGTCAGGAGGCGTGGCCTGGGAGTGCCGGACGTGTACCTGAGTGTCAGAGGTGAACCACGGAATGTCAGTGAGCCTGGGACTGGCCAGAGGTGCACGGGAGTGTCAGAGGTGTACTCTGCGAGTGTCGGAGGTGACTCCAGAGGCCAGAGGTATACCTGAACAGAGGTGTGTACCTGGAGTGTCAGAGGCGTACCTGGGAATGTCAGAGGTATACCAAGGAGGCTAGTGAAGTATCTGGGAGTCTCAATGTGTACCTGGGAGACGGGAGGTGGCCTGGGAATATCGGAGGTAACGGAGTGCTCAGAGGTGTACCTGGGAGTGTCAGAGATGTACCTGGGAGTGCTGGGGAGTACCTGAGTGTCAAAGGCAACGTGAGAATGTCAGGAGGTGTACCTGGGAGTGTCAAGGGTACCTGGGAGTGTCGGACGCACCTGGAGTGCCAGGAGGTTTACCAGGAATGTCAGTGAGCACTTGGGAGGCCAGAGGCACCTGGGAGGCTGGGGAGGTGGCCTGGGAGTGTCAGAGGTGTACTGGAGTGTAAAAGTGTACCTGGAGAAGTCGGAGGTGTACCTGGGAGTGTCGGAGGTGTACCAGGAGGTCAGAGGCACTTGGGAGTGTGAGGGAGGTGTACCTGGGAGTGTCAGAGGTGTACCTGGGAGCATAAGAGGTGTACCTGGGAGTATCGAGGTGTACCTGGGAGCAGAAGTGTACCTGGGAGCATCAGAGGTGTACCTGGGAGTGTTCGGAGGTGTACCTGGGAGGTCAGGGTGTAACTGGGAGTGTAGGAGGTGTAACTGGATTGTCAGAGGTACCAGGAGGCAGTGAGTCTCCTGTGAGTCTCAAAGGTACCTGGGAGCATCAGAGGTGTACCTTGAATATCGGAGGTGTACCTGGGAATATCGGATGTGTACCTAGGAGTGTCAGAGGTGTACCTGGGAATGTCGGAGGTGTACCTGGAGTGTGAGAAGGTTCCTGGGAGGTCGGAGGTGTACCTGGGAGTGTCAGAGGTTTACCTCGGAGGCTGAGAGGTGTACCTGGGAGTGCCAGAGGTGTACCTGGGAGTGTCAGAGATGCACTGGGAGTGTCAGAGGTGCATCTGGGAGTGTCGGCGTGTACCTGGGAGTGTCAGAGGTGTACAAGGAATGTCACGGGAGACCTGCGACTGTCAGAGGTGTACCTGGGAGGCTCAGATCTGTACCTGGGAGTGTCAACGGTGTACCTGGGAGTGCCGGAGGTACCTGGGAGGCTGGGAGGTGTACCTAGGAGTGTCAGGAGACCTGGAGTGTCTGAGGTGTACCTGGGAGTGCCGAAGCAACCTGCGAGTGTCGGAGGCGGACCTGGGAGTGCTCGGAGGTGTACCTGGGAATAACAGAGGTGTACCGGGAGGCTCAGAGGCGCACCTGGGAATGTAGAGTATACCAGGGAGGTCAGTGAAGTACCTGGGAGTCTCCAAGGTGTACCTGGGAGCCAGAGGTGTACCTGGGAGGCCGGACGCACCTGGGAGTATCAGAGGTGTACCAGGAATGCCAGGGTCACACTTGGGAGGCCAGGTGTACCTGGGAGGCTGAGAGGTGTACCTTGGAGTGTCAGAGGTGTACCTGGGAGCACAGAGGTACCTGGGAGTGTAGCAGTGTGACTGGGAGTGTCAGAGGTGCACGGGAGTGCCAGAGGTGCACCTGGAGGTCTGAGGTGTACCTGGGAGTGCTCTGAGGCCTGGCAGTGTTGGGCGGTGTACCTGGCAGTGTCTGAGGTGTAATGGCAGTGCCGGTGTACCTGGGAGTGTGCAGCACCTGGGCGTATTAGAGGTGTATCAGGAGTGTCAGTGAGTACCCAGGAGTGCCAGAGGTGTAACGGCGAGTGTGAGAAGAAGGTCACCTGGGAAATGCCTGGGTGTACCTGGGAGGTCAGAGGTACCTGGAGGCCAGGAGGCACCAGGAGGTCAGTGGAGTACCTGGGAGGCCAGAGGTGCACCTGGGAGGCCACACCTGGGAGTGAGGTATCTGGGAGTGTCGGACGTGCACCTGGAGTGTCAGTGGTGTACCAGGAATGTCAGTGGAGCACCTGGGAGGTCAGAGGGTGCCCTGGGAGTGTCAGAGGGTACCTGGGAGTGTCAGAGGTGTACCTGGGAGTCAGGAGGTGTACCTGGAGTGTCGGAGGTACCTGGGAGGTCAGAGGTGGGCCCGGGATTGTCGGAGGTACCTGGGAGCAAAGAAGTGTACCTGGAGTGTCGGAGGTGTACCTGGAGGCCGGGAGGTACCTGGGAGTGTCAGGAGGGTACTTGGGAGGCTGGGAGGTGTAGTCTGGGAGTGTCAGGTGTACCTGGGAGCGCCTGAGGTGTACCTGGAGTGCTCGGAGGTGTGCCTGGAGAGTCAGAGGCACTTGGGAGCAGCCAGAGGTGCACCTGGAGTGTCTGAGGTGCACCTGGGAGTGTCTGAGGTACCTGGCTGTGTCTGAGGTGTACCTGGCATTGTTCGAGGTGTGGACCGACAGTGTCAGCGTGTACCTGGGAGGTCAGGGGTGCACCTGGGAGTGTTAGAGGCATCAGGAGTGACAGAGGAGCACCAGGGAGGTGAGAGGTGTACTGGGATGCCAGAGGTGTACCTGGGAGTGTCAGAGGTGTACCTGGGAGTGTCGGAGGTGTACCTGGGAATTGCAAGGTGCACGGGAGATGTACCTGAGAGGCCACAGGAGGACCTGGGAGTCCAGAGGTGTCCACGGGAGGAGAGGTGTCCTAGGAGCACGGAGGTTTACATGGGAGCAAGGAGCTGTGAGAGCCGGAGGTGTAACCAGGAGTGTGAGAAGGTAACTGGGAGTGTCACAGGTGTACCTAGGAGTGTCGGAGGTACTGGAAGTGTGAGAAGTGTTCTGGGAGAGTGGAGATGAACCTGGGAGTAATGGAGATGAACCTGGGAGTGTCAGAGGTGTAGCACGTAACTGAACTAGCTTGAACATCGA
>NW_024710996.1:0-22358 GCF_018991925.1 Homarus americanus | reverse complement strand
TCACTGGATTTCGGTGCGTATTGCTGTTGTGGTTCTGGTGGTTGTTGTGGTAATTGTTAGTTCTGGTGGATGGTAGTAGTGGTAGTTATGGTAGTAGTGGTGGTAGTTGTTTATTTGTAGTAGTGGTAATTGTGATTTGTTGTAGTTGTGGTAGTAAGTAGTAGTAGTAGTAGTAATGGTTGTAGTTATTTGTAGTTGTGGTGGTTGTGGTTGTAGTAGTAGTTTAGTAGTAATAGTTCTTAGGTTGCTGTAGTTGTGGTGGTTGTGGTTTGTAGTAGTGGGTGGGATAGATTTTTCCTTGATAAACAGTTCAATCTTATTTCAGCATAGATGTCTATAAAAGCTTTAAGACATCATTCTAACCTTATTTTTTAACTTATTTCAGCCATAATCCAAGACAAATTTTTAACCATATTTCGGCCATAAATGTCTAAAACCATGAAACATTATTTTAAACTATTTTCAGAGTTAAAACTGCATATTTATCCAACAGGTTTTATTTACTGATGTTTTATTATGGTTTTATGTGATGGTAGAATTGGGTTTATCGTGGTTAAGGATATTAATCTGGTTTTACGTGGTTTGTGGATATTAATCTGGTTTATCGTGGTTTATGGATATTAATCTCAGTTTATTATGGTTTAAGGACCTATTCTGTTTTTCTCTGGTTTAAGGCAGTCTTTTTTCTCATGGTTTAAGGTACATCGCGGTTTCCCCATGGTTTAAGGTACATCAGCAGGTTTTTCCCCTGGTTTAAGGGTGGCTTGACAACACTTACCCATTCTTTCAAATACAGAGTTAGGTCACAGCTTAACAGACAACTACGGGCTCTTTCTAGATGCTTGGGGTCTGACACACAGACAGCCTTAGTGAATGAACTGGGACTGGTTTGGGCGTCGAGCCAGACTCCATCAAAATTATCTTTGACTAAAACTGGACAAAGAGATTCGCTTGAAGAGTCTGCCAGCTAGACTTAAAGGAACAACGCCAATTAGTGAAGTGGTTTGGTGCTTGTAAAATACACCACGTGCTAAATGAAATACTTACATGATGCGTAAGAAATACACCTTTAACAAGTAAAATACTATGATTCGTAAAATACGTTATTTAACAAATAAATACCCTTGTTAACAAATAAAATATATATTAACAAGTAAAATACATATTGCTCGTAAAATACACCCTTATTATAGTAAATACACCCCATATTAACAATAAATACGCCATATTGTAAGTAAATACACCCTTATTTAACAAGTAAAATACTTATGTTATAGTAAATACACCCAATTTCCTCGTAAAATACTTCGATTTCTCGTAAATACCCAATTTCATAAGTAAAATACACCCAATTTCTCCATTAAAATACACCCAATTTCATAAATTAAATACACCCAATTTCCTTAGTAAAAATACACCCAATTTCATAAGTAAAATACTTATTTCACCGTAAAATACCCAATTTCCTCATAAAATACACCTTAATTTACTCGCAAAAATGCACCCACAAACATCAAGGGACTCTGTAAGCTTACAAACATCAAAAAGATTATACTGTAAGCTTACAAACATCAGGGACTCTGTGGAATAATTACCATACACTCTGACACATATATATATAAAAACAAGTGAGCATTCAACTTCAACTAAGAATGACTTCGATATTTAGTTAAGGTTAAAATGTTTCTTATCTACTACAACAGCGAACTCTTGGGGGCAATAATTCAAGTGTGAATCTGTTGTGGAAAGGGTTGTGGAGGCAGTTTGTGAGAGAAGCTTTGACAGGTTGTAACTAATGGGAAGATTTATATTAGTGTTGTGAATTGATTTGTGGTTGTTGTATGTGAATAGGTTGTGGGTAGGTTATTATCAAGTTTGGATGGGTTGTGAAAGGGTTGTGAAAGGTCATAGTTGGATTGTGTAAGGTTGTGATCCGAGGATTGTGATGTATGGAAGGTTATATTAACGTTATATAAGAGTTGTGATAAGGTTGTGAAGTTGTATTAGTATTATTTAAGAGTTGTGACTGGGTTATATAGTGAAGATTATATTCGTCTTGTAAAGCGTTTTAATGGGTTGTGAAGGTTGTTACAGTGTTGTAGATGTATAGTTACGGTGACATTAGGTTTGTTTTTAAAGTTAATGTCTTGATTTGTAGTGTTGTAGGTAATATTGATGATAGTGTTGTAATCTGAATTGGGTTGGTGTTGTGGCATAATAAAATGCTGAAATACTGAAAATACTGAAAATACTCAAAATACGAAAATTGCTGGTAATACTCAAAATACTGGTATACTCAAAATGTGGAGATACTTAGAAAGTATTGCTTAAAATACTCAAAATACTCTTGAAAATGTAAATAATGAAAATCACTAAATATTACGAAAAATCATGAATACTCAAATGCTGGAAAATGTCAAAATACTCTGTAAATATGTTGAAAATATGCGAATATGAAATACTGATTAATATGGAATTAAAGTACTGCGAATACTCAAAATACTAGAAAAATGCTCAGTAATACTTAAAATACTGCAATACTAAAAATACTACGAAAATATTTAATGTTCAAAAATACTTTCTGTAAAATTCTCAAAATATATGAAAATGCTCAAGAATATTTCTGAAAAATATGCAGAATACTCAAAATGTGGAAAATGATTAAATACTTGAATGCTCAGAATAATCAAAATTGCGAAAATGTCAAATGTGAATATTGGTATTTCTAAAATGCTGACGTTATCACTGTATTTCTGTGGGTTAAATTCTCTGATTAATTCTTATGGGTAACTTGCTGGGGTGGATGTATAAAGGTATTTAATGCTAGTAAATTCTTTTGTATTGTTGGTAATTTTGAGGTGTCAATTGCCTATCAATTGTTAAGGTCATTATAAAGGGTTGGTTGGGTGTAGAGAATTGGTTGTTAGCAGATGTAGGTATACAGTCCACCATGTATACTAAACACAGGTATACAGTCCACCATGTATATAACAAAACACATTATTTTGACTATCACTTACACCTTTCATTATTTACAAATCGACAAGAACACATCCCAGCTGCCTCACACATCCCGATAACCTTATCCATCATAGCTACACCTCACACATCCCGATAGCTTCACCTCACACATCCGATAACAGCTACCTCACATCCGATGCTGCTACACCTCACACATCCCGATAACAGCTGCACCTCACACATCCCGATAACAGCTGCACCTCACACATCCCGATAACAGCTACACCTCACACATCGATAACAGCTGCACCTCACATCCCGATAACAGCTACCTCCACACATCCGATAACAGCTGCGCCTCACACATCTCTTTACTTACAGACGGAGCAGCTGCACGTTCGAGTGTCTGCAGCTGCTGGAACTTCGTTAATGAACCAGACTCGTAAAGATGCCGGGACCAATATGCTATGGCTGGCCGTCTATCTCAATAATGTCATTCCTAGATTTAAAAGTGCAAGATGATGTCTCAAAGGATTTACAAAGGGTAAGAGGGCGTATGGTTATATTGGGATTAATTTTGGTGTTTTTTGGTCATATTGGGATTAATTTTGGTGTTTTTATATTGGGATTAATTTTCGTGTTTTTTTGGGTCATTTTGGGATTAATTTTGGTGGTTTTTTGTCATTTTGGGATTAATTGTTGTTTTTTGTCATATTGGGATTAATTTTGGTGTTTTTTATATTGGATTTAATTTTGGTGTTTTTTATATTGGGATTAATTTTGGTGTTTTTTTGGTCATATTGGGATTAATTTTGGTGTTTTGAGGTTATATTGGGATTAATATTTTTCTTTAGTTATTTTGTAATAAATTTGCTGTTTCAAATCTAACAGACCCTTGATATAATGGGCCCTTGATATACTGGGCCCTTGATATAATGGGCCCATGATATACTGGACCCTTGATATAATGGGCCTTGATATACTGGACCTTGATATAATGGGCCCATGATATACTGGACCCTTGATATAATGGGCCCTTGATATACTGGACTCTTGATATAATGGGCATTATACTGGACCCTTGATATAATGGACTTTCATCTCAAATACTTACGTTATATGGAGGTTTCATCTTTGAACCCTCGATATATGAACATTCCTCCAAATACTTAGTTATATGGGGTTTTCATCTATGGAAACCCAATATAACGAACATTCCCCAAATAACCCATTAAATATAGATCATGATATAGCCTAGACCCACAGTACTCTGAATCTAACGTCGAAAACAATTCCAGTGTAGAAATTGGTTCGAGAGCCACGAAGAACTGCTCAAGGTACTACAGGCTTCACACAACCATGAGAACATATCATACTTACAAACTGAGTTCAGAATGCAAGACTAAGCTGCGGAATTTTGAAGCCCAGAGGTAAGCTTGAGCGAGCTATCCCTAAGGAGAAGCTTGAAAAGACAAGAAGTTTCAGTCATTGAGAAGGAATTCAGAAGGTAAATTTAGCTGGGATTTGGATTCAAAGCTGGGGTTTGGGGTTGAAGCTGGATTTGGATTCAAGCTGGGGTTTGGGTTTAAGCTGGGATTTGGATTCTAGCTGGGTTAAAATTTAAGCTAGGGTTTGGATTTATGCGAGGTTAAGGTTAGGCTGGAGAAAAGTAGGAAGTAAGACTAAGCTGAGGGTGGGAATAAGCTGTTGGTATACAGAGTAAGGTATAAAAGTGTACTTAGACAGTGTAGGGTATACAGTGTACCTAGACAGTGTAGGTATACAAACAACATACGTACAGTGAAAGTATACATCATACACAGTGTAGGTATACAAACAACATAATTACACAGTGAAAGTATACAAACAACATACGTACACAGTGAAAGTATACAAAGAAAATATAAATTAAAATTCTACCCAAGTAAATACCAACAAAGTGACATATTGCAGCAAAACAAAAAACACATTAATAACAATATGGCATTTAAAATATAATAGGAGTCATTTTTAAAGGCAATATGTCAATTAGGTTATAATAGGTGTGGTAATTATGGGTTAATGGTGTGTTATAAAATGCCAGAATACAGTAGGTTTATTTTGTAATGTGAATAATACAGTAGTTGTATTAATAAACCACTAATACAACATTTACAATACAGTAGTTGTATTAATAAATCACAATACAATCAATTTATTTATTGATTTCTGATCCATACACTTGACAGCGAGCAGCAAGTACATGGATGCCAAACTCAAGGCACTCAAGGCCGGAATAGTACATCCTGTCAATGGACTCGTAACGCTGCTATCCAGAAATGCCGTTGAGGATCTGTCGGATATTGTGGATGTAGTACTAGTGGATGGTCCTTGTTTGTGTGGGGTAGTGTGGGTGGTGGTTGTGTGTGGGTAGTATGTGGGGGAGGGGTTGCTGGGTGTTTGTGTGAGAATTGTTGTTGTTTGTGTGAGAATTGTTGTTGTTTGTGTGAGAATTGTTGTTGTTTGTGTGAAATTGTTGTTGTTTGTGTGAGAAGTGTTGTTGTTTGTGTGTTGTTGTTGTTTGTGTGAAATTGTTGTTGTTTGTGTGAGAATTGTTGTTGTTTGTGTGAGGATGTTGTTGTTTGAGAATTGTTGTTGTTTGTGTGAGAATTGTTGTTGTTTATATAGAATTGTTGTTGTTTGTGGGAGAATTGTTGTTGTTTGTGAGAATTGTTGTTTATATGAGAATTGTTGTGGCTTGTGAAATTGTTGTTGTTTGTGGGAGAATTGTTTGTTGTTTGTGAAAAATTATTGTTGTTTGTGTGATAATTGTTGTTGTTTATAAGAATTGTTGTTTATATGAAGAATTGTTGTTGTTTTGTGTGAAAATTTTGTTGTTTTTGTGTGAAAATTGTTGTTGTTTGTGTGAGAACAAATCCTTATGTAGCTATGCTCAATAGAATGTATATAATGAACTTATGTCCTTAGCCCATATTTATATAATATTAATATGTGACAGAGACTAAGTCAAACCTCCTGAGTACATTAATTTACCCTTGAGTACAATGACATCCTCTAGAGTACAATTCTAATCTGTTCTTTGAGTAACAAGTGCTGTGAGTGTGTGTTGTAAATGACTTGTTATTGAGTGCGTGATTTAACAACTGTTGTGATTGAGTGCATTAATTTAACAGGACTTATTGTAGGTGCGTGATTTAACAACTGTTGTGATTAGTCGTAATTTAACAGGACTTGTTATTGGATACGTGATTTAACAACAGTTGTGATTGATGCGTAATTTAACAGGACTTGTTATTAGTCGTGATTTAACAACTGTTGTAATTGACTGTGTTGTAACAAATGCTATTAATCTACAGCATTATAACTATGATATGTTGTGACAAATGCTGCGATTGATTCTACACCATAACAAGCATAACAACAACAATTCTCCACAAACAGCTAACAACAGTGTATGGATTTTGGATTCCATAGCAGCATTGCCAAAGCCCTCCTAACCCCGTCTCCGGCGAGGAATGCCTTAGAAGGAGCCGCAGAATGGAATCGACGAAATCAACAAATCCATCAACAACCTGGACTCGAGTTGGATAAACAGAGATTCCTCGGAGTTCAACACAGCGGCTTTTATGCTCGAAGAAATTTGAGTTCCGGGGCACAAAGGAGATGGTGAGAGTGGGATCTGGTTTGGGGCGATTTGGTGTTTTTTTTAGGCTCGAGGATTATATTTGTTTTTCGATGGGGGTTGACGGTGTGGTGTTTTTAGGTTCAAGGATTATGTTTTTTTTTGATGGGGGTTTGACGGTGTGGTGTTTTTTAGGTTCGAGGATTATCTTTGTTTTTTTGATGGGGGTTGACGGTGTTTTTTTTTTTATGTGTTACCTCGAGGTTTAAACCCCCGTCCAACCCTTCCTTAGTGGTTGTTTGAGAATTAGTTATGCTAAGTATGCACTCTAGATTAGTCTGCCTCAAGTGCTTACCTGAAGATTTCCCCCTCCTCCTCCTCCCTTCCTCCCTCCTCCTCCCTCCCTCCCCCCTCCTCTAAAACTATCTCGGGGTGTCTAATCATCAGGTCATCCATAAAGGTCAAAATAACAAATATTCTCAATCATAAATTCACCTTTGACGACATAACAAATGAATAATAAATCCCCGTAAACAAATAATTTAAAACATTTGAATAAAAAAATAAATAATTTACCTCACAAACTTTAACCAATTTATTTATTTTTAATTAACCAACTATATAATAATAAATTTCTCAAAGTAATTTATTAAGTGTAAAAATCAATTATTAATTTGTGTTTAATTCTTTTATAATTGCGATTTTATATATACGTTGCAACATGTGGATTCGAACCCCTTGTTCTTATGCTGCAACATGTGGATTCGAACCCCTTGTACTTATGCTGCAACATGTGGATTCGAACCCCTTGTTCTTATGCTGCAACATGTGGATTCGAACCCCTTGTTCTTATGCTGCAACATGTGGATTCGAACCCTTGTTCTTATGCTGCAACATGGATTCGAACCCTTGTTCTTATGAACATGGGATTCCTTGTACTTATGCTGCAACATGTGGATTCGAACCCCTTGTTCTTATGCTGCAACATGTGGATTCGAACCCCTTGTACTTATGCTGCAACATGTGGATTCGAACCTCTTGTAATGCGATCTTGGGATTCTAATGCTTTGTTTTGGGATTAAATCATGGAATTTATTGAGTTTCATTCATCTATACTTGGTTTAATATGTCTATAATTACTGTTTCTATAACTACTGCCTCTGTGTACTGTCTCTGTAGCTACTGTCTATAACTACTGCCTCTGTGTACTGTCTCTGTAGCTACTGTCTTTAACTACTGCCTCTGTGTACTGTCTCTGTAGCAACTGTCTATAACTACTGCCTCTGTGTACTGTCTATAGCTAATGTCTGTCTACACTTTCATCCTTCCATACTATATTTATTCTGTCTATAACTACTGTCTATGTACTTCCTCTGTGTACTGTCTGGAGCTACTGCCTCTCATGCCACTTACCATTTCCTCAGTGTTTCAAGTTTATTTCAGTAATTCTTTATTTGATTATTATTATTATTATCATCACTTTTCAATGGCTACTTTCCAAACTTGCTTATGTCACCTCTGATTGCCTGACAGCTTAGTACAACCACTCGACCAATCAGTTAATCAGAGTACCGTCCCCATGTCTGAGGGTTGGCGACCACAGTCCTCCAATCTAAAAAGTTCTCGGGCTGTTTTTATCAATCTAAGAATTTGTTTGTCTCTTGGGAGTCCATTTTTAATTTCATTCATCCATCCTAGTTTCTGTTTTCCTATGGCCCTTCTATTATGGCCGTCCCTGCCATGGCCCTTCTACCCTGGCCGTTCTAACCTCACTTTTACCCATTATTGTTTGTTGTTATTCCCTCATTCCTAATTATATGACCAAAGTATCTCATATTTTTATTTGTATTTCAAGTATTTCTCTCTGAATTTTGTTTTGCGATAGTTACCCCCAAAAAGTTCCCCTCTCTCCTCTCCTGCTCAACCACGAACCCCAAAGATTCAGACTCGTGAACCCGAATCCTTTATGGCCAGAACATTGCATCGGTTTACTGCTCTGGGTTCACGAATCTGAATCTCGGGCTCATTAATCCGAATCCCGGGGTTAATGAATCCGAATCCGGGGGTTGTTTTAAGCATCGAGAGACGACGGGACTTTTTTTTTTTTTCCTGCCGTGACTCATAATATTTACCTACTCGTTCTATGGACTAGTATGTGGCAGGCACTGTCTTACCCCAGTGCCAGACTCACGAGGACTCCAACACAGTACAGGTGAACCAGGTGGTCGTCAATCGTCAAGTCCAAGAGGAGATGGAAAAACGTTACGCCCATCTGGTCTCTCGGCTCACCAGCCTCAAGACCGAGTCGGAGGAGACTTGGAAGACCATAGAGACCGCAGAGAAGACCCTAATGGAGATGATCAATCAGAGGGACTACGACTGTGCGCATTATTTCATCGACGAGCCGCGGATGGATAATAAGCAGCCCGAGTCGATGCTTATCAAGATGAAAGCCGACCGACAGGAAACCGAGGATTTCTACCTGAGTGTGAGTTTGGAGTCTTGTTCAGGGTTGAGAAAGTTTAGGATTTTCTTCAGGATTTAGAAAGTTTTTGAAGATTTTATTCAGCATTTAGAAAGTTTTTGAAGAATTTGTTGACGATTAGGAAGTTTTTGATGATTTTGTAAAGCATTTAGAAAGTTTTTAAAGAATTTGTTGATGTTTTAGAAAGTTTTTAAAGATTTGTTGATGATTTAGAAAGTTTTTAAAGATTTGTTGACAATTTAGAAAGTTTATATAGATTTTGTTAATGATTTAGAAAGTTTTTGAATATTTTGTTCATCATTTAGAAAGTTTTTGAAGACTTTCCCCTTAGTGTATCGAGTCAGTTCATCATTTAGAAATTTAAGAAGACTTTTGCATTACAGTATCGACTCGGTTCAACATTAACACGAATAAAATCTTGACCCTAAACTAAAACACATTTCAGAAATTCCGTGAGTACACCCTCGGCAGCAACCTCATCACACGCCTTCAAGCACGTTACGAACTGATGCGTAAAGCCCTTGGCGATGAGACACAGACCACGTCCTCCCCTACGCCCCAAAGGTTCGTGTTACGGATGTTGTTGATGAAAGATGTGTGTAATCCGCCGGTTTATGTGGATAGGAGTTTACTATGTCGGATTGATCGGATACTTGGTATATTAGATGTGGATAAATCTCTCTCTCTCTCTCTCTCTCTCTATCCATTTATTTGTCTGCCATCAATATTAGATGTGGATAAATCTCTCTCTTCTTCCTATCTCTCTCTCTCTCTCTCTCTCTCTCTATCCATTTATTTGTCGACTCACGTTATCCACCACCGCAGAAACTTGGTAAACAAACCTCGCCGTCGACGGATCGGGCGAAATCCTCTGATGGGTCAACCTAAGCTGTTCGGTGGGTCGCTCGAGGAATACCTTGAAGCCACTGGTCAAGATATACCTTTAATTATGAAGTCTTGCATTAGGGTCATCAATCTGTATGGTAAGTAGTGATGCTGTGGGGGGGAGGGGTGTGTGTGTGTGTGTGTGGGGGTAAATATATATGTGTGTATGTAGGTATGTATGTATTGTATGTATATATATCCATGTATGTGAGTGTCTATAGGTATGTATATGTATAAAAATGTATAAATCTAAGTAGTATACATATTCCTACCACCATGAACTAACACGAAAGACGACGAGGAGAATCCCGTCGCACTAAACAAATCTGATAACTTATCGTACCTCCTCAGGATTGCACCACCAAGGGATCTTCAGGGTGTCGGGTTCGCAGGTGGAGATCAACAACTTCAGGGAGTCGTTCGAGAGGATGGAGGATCCCCTGGCTGACGTTACTGACGCCTCGGACATCAACAGTGTGGCCGGAGTGTTGAAACTCTACCTTAGGGAGCTTAGGGAACCTCTCTTTCCCACCGTATTCTTCGACCAGTTTATGGAGATTGCCCGTGAGTCGTTGTGTAGCGTGAGGTGTATTTTTTGACTTACGAATTGATTTACGTGATTTTTGCTGTTTTTTTAGGAATTAAACTCGCGTAAATTAGTTCGTTGAGTTTGTTTGTGAATTGTTATCATGTGTTCCTTGATATACGGATTGATTTACGTGATTTTTGCTGTTTTTTAAGGAATTAAACTCGCGTAAATTAGTTCGTTGAGTTTGTTCGTGAATTGTTATCATGTGTTCCTTGATATACGAATTGATTTACGTGATTTTTGCTGTTTTTTTAGGAATTAAACTCACGTAAATTAGTTCGTTGAGTTTGTTCGTGAATTGTTATCATGTGTTCCTTGATATACGGATTGATTTACGTGATTTTGGTTTTTTAAGGAATTAAACTCACGTAAATTAGTTCGTTGAGTTTGTTTGTGAATTGTTATCATGTGTTCCTTGATATACGAATTGATTTACGTGATTTTTGCTGTTTTTTAGGAATTAAACTCACGTAAATTAGTTCGTTGTTTGTTTTGAATTGTTATCATGTGTTCCTTGATATACAATTGATTTACGTGATTTTTGCTGTTTTTTTAGGAATTAAACTCCGTAAATTAGTTCGTTGAGTTTGTTCGTGAATTGTTATCATGTGTTCCTTGATATACGAATTGATTTACGTGATTTTTGCTGTTTTTTAAGGAATTAAACTCGCGTAAATTAGTTCGTTGAGTTTGTTCGTGAATTGTTATCATGTGTTCCTTGATATACGAATTGATTTACGTGATTTTTGCTGTTTTTTTAGGAATTAAACTCACGTAAATTAGTTCGTTGAGTTTGTTCGTGAATTGTTATCATGTGTTCCTTGATATACGGATTGATTTACGTGATTTATAGGAATGAAACTCACGTAAATTAGTTTTTATGAGTTGTTTTGATCTGTTGGATTATATGTGGGAGTTCCTTGATTTACGAATTGATTTACGAATGAGACTCGACGTAAATCGGTTCGTATAGATTATTCATGAGTTGATAAGATTTCATAGCACTGTATTGACTCCAGACTCTCTCCCCCCCCCCCCACCTCACAGCCCTAGAGAAGAAACACGACTTCGTGGTAAAGATGAGGGACGTGGTGACTAGTCTTCCTCGACCTGTGTTCGTCGTCATGCGTTACCTCTTTGCGTTCCTTAACCAGTAAGTAAATAAACCAAGTCTAGGGTTGCAGCGGAACTTAATAAACGAAGGTACATTAGGGTACTCTAGGGATGCATTGTAACTTATTAAACAAAGCTACATTAGGGTACATTCTTGTTATGCATTGTAACTTAATTAACAAAGGTACGTTATGGTACACTAGTTATGCATTGTAACTTAATTAACAAAGGTACGTTAAGGTACACTAGTTATGCATTGTAACTTAATTAACAAAGGTACGTTATGGTACACTAGTTATGCAGCGGAACTTAATAAACGAAGGTACATTAGGGTAAACTCGCTCCGAAATTCATCTTTAACCGAGGATGTCCGATGAATTTCAAAATAAACACCGAGACTCCCGATTTCTCACCAGGGTTGCCAAAACACTTCACCAATTGCGTCATCGTGAAACATAAAAACTCGAAGACAATTTTTAGAACGAGTTTTCTTTAGGGTGAATAAAAATAACTAAAAAAATAACTGATTTTGTGAATTTATTTATAAAGATTGGGAATAAATTTGAGTTAAAAGATATGATTAAGTTTATTTTATTACAGGTAGTTATTCAGTAGTTTAAGGTGTCTTGTGTACAATTTATTCATTGGTAAAATGTAAGTTAGTTTTATTTTATAGTTTGTTACTTAAATCTACTTAAATACACTTAATATTGTGATATAAGTTAGTTTTAATTTATCGTCTGTTTCTTATATCTACTTAAATACACTTAATATTGTGATATAAGTGTTATTGTTTCATTGCAGATTTACTTAAAAAATTCTCCCCTTACTTAATTTAGTATTTTAAGTAAGCCACAGTGTTTACTTCATTACTTATATATACTTAAAGAACACTTAATTGAATGTTATAAGTAAGACAGTCCATCATTTTTCACTTACAAATACTTATAAATATTTAAATTAATGTCATAAGTAACTCAGTCCATTGTTTATCACTTACAAATATTAAAAAACAATTAAATTAATGTTATAAGTATTATTCCTCACTTACAAAACACTTAAACAATATTCTCTACTCTTCACCACAATGTTGCTTCACTCTCTCTCTCTTTTACAGGTACTTTAATGGGCTGCACCGTGGGCTGGTGTTGTGCCCATAGTACATCCTTCTTTACTCACACACCCAAACTCTCTCTCCATAACAAGGTTTTATTTTCCCGCAGTTTGTCTGAATTCTTTTATTTTCCCGCAGTTTGTCTGAATTCTTTTATTTTCCCGCAGTTTGTCTGAATTCAGCGACGAAAACATGATGGATCCGTACAACCTGGCCATCTGTTTTGGGCCAACACTAGTTCCCATACCTGAGGATAAGGACCAGGTAATTACTCTTATTACTAGAACAAGGACCAGGTAATTACTCTTATTACTAGGACAAGGTGGAGAATGAAACACCCTAGACAAGAACAAGAGAAGCGTTGTAAATAGCTCATGATATTTACCTGAAGCCGTTTTACGTTTCTCGGAATTATTAAAGTTTATTTTTTTATTTTTTTATTATTTTTTTCTCGTTCTGACGGATTTGTTGAGAGTCATTTATTATTATCAATATCGGTAATTTAGTTGAAAGTTTGTTGTTGTTGGTTAGGTTAGGTTAGTTTATGTTATGTTAGGTTAGTTTACGTTACGTTAGTTTAATGTTATATTACGTTAGGTTACATTGGGATAACTAACATAATAATAACCCACTTCTTACAGGTCCAGTACCAAAATTTAGTTAGGTTACGTTAGGTTATTGTTGTGTTAGGTTATGTTACGTTAGGTTACGTTGGGATAACTAACATAATAATAACCCACTTCTTACAGGTCCAGTACCAGAATTTAGTGAACGAGCTGATCAAGAACATCATCATCTTTAGCGAGGACATCTTCCCTAGCGACGGCGGCCACACCTACGAGAAATACATCTCCCGTGACTCCATAGACCTTGAGGCCGAGGTGGGAGACGCCCCTTCAGAGGCTCACGATGACGTCGACTCGGAACCCGGCCAATCGGAGGACGGTAAGTCGCGAATTGTCGACGGTCGGTTTATGTGATGTTTTCCTGGATCGTTGAGCGAGTTAGTTTCATCTATATTGACGTTTTAATGAGGTAGTCAAGTGAGTAAGTTTATCTATATTGATGTTTTAACGAGGTAGTTAAGTGAGTTCATCAACGTTGACGTCTGATTTAACAGGAGCCATTTTTCTTGTTTTCATGAATTGTCGTATAAAATAATATCCCATTGCTTTTATTACACTGATATCCTGCATTATCCGAGATACCGTTTATCCGTTCGCCTCTTTCACTATCCGAAAACCCTATTTGATGTAGTGTGTTAATATGTTTGCTTTGCTTGTGATTAATTTATTTGTGTTTGTTTTTGCGTTTGTTTAATTGTTTTTGCCAATAATTTGCTTTGTTACAGCTTAATGTATTTGTTTGTTGGTCTGAGGTTAGTGGACTTTTGAGACACCCTGTACAGTATGGCACACTACTTATGACACCACCTGTACGGTATATATATGACCTATGACACACCCTGTACAGTATATATGATCTATGACACACCCTGTACAGTATATATGACCTATGACACACCCTGTACAGTATATATATGACCTATGACACACCCTGTACAATATATATGACCTATGACACACCCTGTACAGTATATATGACCTATGACACACCCTGTACAGTATATATGACCTATGACACACCCTGTACAGTATATATGACCTATGACACACCCTGTACAGTATATATGACCTATGACACACCCTGTACAGTATATATGACCTATGACACATCCTGTACAGTATATATATGACCTATGACACACCCTGTACAGTATATATATGACCTATGACACACCCTGTACAGTATATATGACCTATGACACACCCTGTACAGTATATATGACCTATGACACACCCTGTACTGTATATATGACCTATGACACACCCTGTACAGTATATATGACCTATGACACACCCTGTACTGTATATATGACTTACGACACACCCTGTACATGTTGTTGTAGCATGTAACTTATTCAATCAATGATCGATCATAGTCTCCGATGCCTGATCAAACATCTTTAGGGAGTATTGACAGAGAAACATTTCAGTACAGTAGAACGTTAATGTAGTTGTGTTAAGGTGATCGTTGGGGCAGGTCTCGTTACCTTGTCTTACGGCGGCTGAGAATTGATTGATTTTTGAGAAATATTACTTGTACTATCCCATCCTAACCTAACCCTAAACCTACCCTAACGTAACCTAACCTAACCCTAACGTAACCTAACCTAACCCTAACGTAACCTAACCTAACCCTAACGTAACCTAACCTAACCCTAACCCTACCCTAACGTAACCTAACCTAACCCTAACCTAACCTACACTAACCTAACCTACCCCAACCTAACCTACCCTAACGTAACCTAACCCTAACGTAATCCAACCCAACCTAACCTAACCCTAATGTCAAGCAATTAAAAACCCAAATAACCTCAACTAATCGGCCATTACCCAAGACGACACACACAACTAGACCCGCCCTAACGACTCTCCGCACCAGTTAGTATACTTGTTTTGTTCACGTGCATGTTGTCTTGATCGTGTCTTTGTCGCTTTTGTTGCAGATTCTGTGTTTAGAGACAGAGACATAACGCTACAGATCTTTGGAAGTAAGTTCATCTGTTTTGTGTGCAGCGAAACCTCGATATAATGGATTTTTCTCAATATAGTTCGTGATATGGAGGTTTTAGTACAGACTTTCATCTCTATATAGTTCGTTATATGGAGGTTTTGCATCTAATGGAACCTTGATATAATGGATTTTTCTCAATATAGTTCGTTATATTGAGGTTTTTACATCTAATGGAACCTTGATATAATGGATTTTTCTCAATATAGTTCGTTATATTGAGGTTTTTACATCTAATGGACCCTCGATATAATGGACTTTCATCTCTATATAGTTCCCTCGATATAATGGACTTTCATCTCTATATAGTTCTTATATGGATATAATGGACTTTCATCATATAGTTCGATATTGAGGTTTTACTGTTTGTTTAGTTTTGCTTGTTTGTGTTTGTTTGTTTGTTTGTTTCTATTTGGATCAACTGTACATTAGCCCCCCTCCCCCCCATCAGCTTAAGTCACCTGATGGTTAAAATACCTTAATGCTTCCTGGGGGTTAGGTTAGGTTGCAGTAAAGCTTAGCCTAAACTTTCCCCAGATGACTAAAGCTTATCCTAAACTTTCCCCAGATGACTAAAGCTTACCCAAAATTTTCCCCAGATGACTAAAGCTTATCCTAAACTTTCCCCAAATGACTAAAGCTTTCCCAAAATTTTCCCCGAATGACTAAAGCTTATCCTAAACTTTCCCCAACAGAGAGCGAGATTCTTGAAGCCATCGCACAGTTTGACTTCAACGCTCGGTCTGAACGCGAACTAAGCTTCAACAAAGGCGATGTGCTCGTTCTACACTCCCAGGTCTCTAGTGATTGGTGGAGAGGGTCGTTCCAAGGCAAACAGGGCCTCATTCCAGACAAGTATATACTGCTAAAGATTAGGTAAGTCCAACGAGGCAGTTCAGGTGAATAGGTAAGTCCAACGAGCGGTTACGGCGCTCGTTTCGTGTCCCTGGGTGTCGTTGGTTCGATCCCCGGGCGCCTCTAGTTCACCCAGTTGTAAACGGGTACCAATGGCTTAGTATACGGTGTACTATATCCACACCGCCTCTGATAAACAGTCGTGTCTCCGAAAGTTCTTTGTTTTATAGCTTTATTACTTTTATATTTAGCTTCCCTCATATTTTAGCTGCAGGTGTGTGTGTTAATGATAGCTGTAAATAGTTTGTTTAGCTTTTCTCGATAATTTAACTGTAGGTGTGTGTGTGTTAATGATAGCTTCGGTTTATAGCTTCCTTCATCATACTTTAGCTGTAGGTGTTTGTGTTAATGATAGCTTAATTACTTTTATATTTAGCTCTCATCTCGATAATTTAACTGTAGGTGTGTGTGTTAATGATAGCTTAGGTTTATATTTAGCTTTCCTCATCATATTTTAGCTGTAATAAGTAAGTTATATTACAGAGATGAAGACAAAGACCGTCTGAGTGATCGAGGCGCAGCGGAAGTCCTACGGAGGCGAGCTTCCTCATCCTCCGAGTCCATCTTATCATCCTCCACACAACAGTCCTCCGAGGGGGTCATCCGGCCCACGTCGCACAACGGGGCGGCCCAGGCTCCCCTCTCCCCCTCCCCGGCCTCAATGCAGAGTCAAGTAAGTGCCTATAGCCGCTCCCCACTAACCCCCACCCCCCCTCACTCACACTGAATACATTACGTTGGTGAATTTAACCCGACTCGCTTCCATGGCGCTGTGATTAATCTTAGGTTATGCATTGTATTTAATCGCTTAGTTTAGGCCTGTGCATGTTGTGTAGCGTGAGATTAACACACAGTGTGGGGCAGGCCGGGGGTAATGAACGCTCCATCTTGCCACGGTGGACGTACGCTCGATCGGACGGGACTTAAATCTCCCGTCCTGTCGTGCGTGTGGGGGGATGTGCCGAGGCGTTGGACCCATTACCACTTTTATTCCCCCTTCCTAGGACTCTTGTGGGAGCCCAGTGAGCCGCGACGGGCTAGGCGGTGCCTCCTCCTCGCTGGGGCTAGACTCCGGCGGGGCGTCGGACGGGGCACAAGCAGACGGGGGACGCCCGACCTCGCCGCTGCCGAGCACCCCAGGGCAGGCCTCCCACTCCCCCACCCCCCCACACTCCCTTCAACACGGGGCTTGTCTCTCCCTCTCAGATGTGTCAAGTATCGTGTCCACACAGGAGGAGGTAACATCTTAGTTGGTGTGTTCGGAAGAGTTTATTAAGTTCTTTTGGTTAATTTTCTTGTTTAAGTTTAATATTGTCGGGTTAGTCAAGATTTTTGGAGGAAGCCGTCGTGTAGCGGACAACACTGGGGCCTCACGTCACCAACAGGGGCCTAGATCAGTGTTAGTGAAGGAAGACACAGTGTTTGTTATATACTACACAACACTGGGGCCTCACCTCACCAACAGGGGTCTAGATCAGTGGTGGTGAAGGAAGACACAGTGTTTGTTATATACTACACAACACTGGGGCCTCACCTCACCAACAGGGGTCTAGATCAGTGGTGGTGAAGAAGACACAGTGTTTGTTATATACTACACAACACTGGGGCCTCACCTCACCAACAGGGGCCTAGATCAGTGGTGGTGAAGGAAGACACAGTGTTTGTTATATACTACACAACACTGGGGCCTCACTCTCACCAACAGGGGTCTAGATCAGTGGTGGTGAAGGAAGAAGCACAGTGTTTGTTATATACTACACAACACTGGGGCCTCACCTCACCAACAGGGGTCTAGATCAGTGGTGGTGAAGGAAGACACAGAAGAGATATACTACACAACACGGGGCCTCACCTCACCAACAGGGGTCTAGATCAGTGGTGGTGAGGAAGACATGTTTGTTATATACTACACAACACTGGGGCCTCACCCTCACCAACAGGGCCCAGGATCAGTGGTGGTGAAGGAAGACACAGGTTTGTTACTCTACATGACACTGGGTCTCTCTGTAGGGGTCTAGATCAGTGGTGGTGAAGGAAGACAGTGTTTGTGCTCTACTGGGGCCTCCTCACCAACAGGGTCCTAGATCAGTGGTGGTGAAGGAGACGACAGTGTTGTTGCTCTCACACAACACTGGGGCTCACCTCACCAACAGGGGCCTAGATCAGTGGTGGTGAGAACACAGTGTTGTTGTCTCTGTACAAGCACTGGGGCCTCACCTCACCAACAGGGGCCTAGATCGAGGTGGTGGTGAGGAGACACAGTGTTTGTTGCATACCACAACACTGGGGCCTCACCCTCACCAACAGAGGCCCTGGATCAGTGGTGGTGAGGCGCTACAGTGTTTGTTTTATACTCACAACACTGGGCCTCACCTGGCAGGGGCCTAGATCAGTGGTGGTGAAGGCACAGTGTTTGTTATGTACTACACTGGGGCCTCCCTCTCACCAACAGGGGTCTAGATCAGTGGTGGTGAAGGATTTGCAGTTTATATACCACACAACACTGGGGCTCCCTCACCAACAGGGCCCAGATCAGTGGTGGTTGAGAGGAAGACCAGTGTTTGTTATATTCTACACTGGGGCCTCACCTCTAACAGCTGGGGCCTAGATCAGTTGTGGTGAAGGCGTGTTTGTTACTACCAACACTGGGGCCTCACCTCACAACAGGGTCTAGATCAGTGGTGTGGTGAAGGAAGAACAGTGTTTGTTATATACTACACCTGGCACTGGGGCTCTCCTCACCAACAGGGGTCTAGATCAGTGGTGGTGAAGGGGAAGACCTGTGTTTGTTATACTACTGACTGGGGCCTCACCTCCTGTGAGGGCCTAGATCCAGTTGTGGTGAAGGAAGACACAGTGTTTGTTATATACTACACAGCACTGGGGCCTCACCTCACCAACAGGGTCTAGATCAGTGGTGGTGAGGAAGACAGTGTTTGTTATATACTACGCAACTGGGGCCTCACCTCACCAACGAGGCCTAGATCAGTGGTGGTGAAGGAGACACAGTGTTGTTTATTGCTACCTGGGGCCTCACCTCCCAACAGGGGTCTAGATCAGTGGTGGTGAAGGGTACTGATGTTTGTTATATACTACAACACTGGGGCCTCACCTCACCACAGGGAGTCTAGATCAGTGGTGTGAGAGACAGATGTTGTTATATGCTCACAACACTGGGGCCTCACCTCCCCAACAGGGGTTAGATCAGTGGTGGTGAAGAAGAGGGCCTATGTTTGTTTTACACAACACTGGGGCCTCACCTCACCAACAGGGTCTAGATCAGTGGTGGTGAAGAGGCCTGATGTTTGTTATATCTACCCCAACACTGGGGCCTCCTGCCTCTAACGGGGTCTAGATCAGTGGTGGTGAAGGAAGGGCGTGTTTGTTTATACTACAACATGGGGCCTCACCTCACCAACAGGGGTGTCTAGATCAGTGGGTGATGAGGTGAACACAGTGTTTATTTATATACTACACATCAGGGCCTCACCTCACAACAGGGGTCTAGATCAGTGGTGGTGAAGACACAGATGTTTGTTATATACTACACAACACTGGGCCTCACCTCATAGCCCAGGGTCTAGATCAGTGGTGGTGAAGGAGACCTGATGTTTGTTACTATCTACCTACTGGGGCTCACCTCACCAACAGGGTTCTGAATCAGTGGTGGTGAGGAAGACAAAGTGTTTGTTATATACACTGTGCTGGTGTCACCTCACAAGCAGGGGCTAGATCAGTGGTAGTGAAGGAGACACAGTGTTTTTTATATGCTACAGCACTGGGCTCACACTCTGTGGGTCTAGATCAGTGGTGGTGAGGAGAGGTCCTGGTGTTTGTTATGTCTACGCCTGGGGTTCACCTCACCAGCAGGGGTCTGGTCAGTGGTGGTGAAGGAGACACTGTGTTTGGTTTTATATGCAGGGCCTCACCTCACCAGCAGGGTCTAGATCAGTGGTGGTGAAGGCCTGATGTGTTTGGGGTGTGTTTGGTGGGTGGGGTTGTGTACTGACAGCACTGGGGCCTCTGTCACCAGCAGGGGCCTGGGTCAGTGGTGGTGGAGGAGGGCTTAAGTGTTTGTTGCTACTACCAACAGTAGGTCACCTCACCAACAGGGTTCTGGATCAGTGGTGGTGAAGGAGGTCAGTGTTTGTTATGTGCTGCACAGCACTGGGGCCTCCCTCACCAACAGGGGTCTAGATCAGTGGTGTGAGGAAGACCTGTGTTTGTTATATCTGCACAACCTGGGCTCACCCTCACCAACAGTGGCTAGATCAGTGGTGGTGAGGAGGGCAGTGTTTGTTATATACTGACAGCGAGGGGTATGCACTCACCAGCAGGGGTCTGGGGTGAATCGGTGAGAGTGAGGAGAGGACCTGATGTTTGTTTTGCTGCCTGCACTGGGGCTCACCCTCACTGTGAATTCTAGATCGGTGGTGGTGAAGGAGACTATGTGTTTGTTTTCTGCACAGCACTGGGGCTCCTGCCTCATGTGCTGGGGGTTAGATCGGTGGTGGTGAAAGGAAGTGATGTTGTATTCACAGCCTGGGGCTCACCTCTGTGGGGTCTAGATCAGTGTGGTGGTGAAGGTATGTTGTATAACCTGGGCCTCACCTCTCAAAGGGTCTAGATGTGTGGTGGTGAGAGGAGGCTGATGTTTGTTATATACTACACAGCACTGGGGCCTCTCCTCATCAACAGGGGTCTAGATCAGTGGTGGTGAGGAGACCTGTTTTTGTTATATCTACACCAGCACTGGGGCCTCACCTCACCAACGGTCTAGATCAGTGGTGGTGAAGGATTGCAGTGTTTGTTATATGCTACACAACAGTGGCCTCACCTCACCAACATGAGTCTAGATCAGTGGTGGGTGAGGACACAGTGTTTGTTTTGCTGCACACAACCTGGGGATCTGACCTCACCAACAGGGTGGATTCCAGTGGTGGTGAAGGGCCGTGTTTGTTTTCTGCCACCACTGGGGCATCATCCCAGCTGGGTCAGTGGTGGTGGAGGTACGTGTTTTGTTATATGCTACCTGCACTGGGGTATCACCTCACCAGCAGGGTCCTAGATCAGTGTGGTGGTGAGGAAGACTTGATGTTTGTTACCTACTACACAACACTGGGGTATCACCTCACCAACAGGGGTCTAGATCGAGTGGTGGTGAGGGGAGCTGAGTGTTTGTGCATATGCGACACTGGGGCATCACCTCACCAACAGGGTTCTGGTCAGTGGTGGTGAGGGAGGCTTGATGTTTGTTATATACTACAGCATGGGGCCTCCATCTTGACAGGGGTCTAGATCAGTGGTAGTGAGGCACCTGATGTTTGTTATATACTGCAACACAGGGCCTCACCTCAACAGAGTTCTAGATCAGTGGTGGTGAGGAGACACAGTGTTTGTTATATACTACGCTTAGGGCTCCTCATACTGGGTCTAGATCAGTGGTGTGAGGGGGCTAAGTGTTTGTTGCTGCAACGCGGGCTCAACCTCACCAGCAGGTCTAGATCAGTGGTGGTGAGGAAGAGGCTGTGTTTGTTATATACTACAGCACAGGGCTCACCTCACCAACAGGGTTTAGATCTGTGGTGGTGAGGGGGCAGTGTTTGTTTTCAACATGGGGCTCACCTACCAACAGGGGTCTAGATCAGTGGTGGTGAGGAGGCTACAGTGTTTGTTTTACTCTGCCACACTGGGGGGCCTCACCTCACCAACAGAGTCTAGATCAGTGGTGGTGAGGGAAGACCTGTGTTTGTTATGCTACTCACAACACTGAGGCCTCACCTGCAACAGGGTGTAGTCAAGTGGTGGTGAGAGAGGCTTACAGTGTTTGTTATTCTACACAGCACTGGGGCTCACCTCACCAACAGGGGTCTAGATCAGTGGTGGTGAGGGAGACATGATGTTTGTTTATACCTCAACCTGGGGCCTCACCTCACCTACAGGGTCTAGATCAGTGGTGGGTGAGAGGAGAGGTGTGTTTGTTTATACTGCAGCACTGGGGCATCTCCTCATAACAGGGGTCCTAGATCAGTGGTGGTTC
>NW_024710995.1:0-17711 GCF_018991925.1 Homarus americanus | reverse complement strand
TTGTTATACTCGATCAGGGGACTTTGTTATACTCGACCAGGGGACTTTGTTATACTCGATCAGGGGCCTTTGTTATACTTGATCATGGTGATTTGTTATACTCGATCAGGGGACTTTGTTATACTCGATCAGGGTGCTTTGTTATACTTGATCAGGGAACTTTGTTATACTCGATCAGTGGCCTTTGTTATAATCGTTCAGTGAAATTTATTATACTCAATCAGGGGACTTTGTTATACTCGATCTGGGGAGTTTTATTATTCTCGACCATCGGACTTTGCTATACACGATCAGGGGCCTTTGTTAAACTTGATCAGGGGCCTTTGATATACTCGATCAGGGGACTTTGTTATAGTCGATCAGGGGTCTTTGTTATACTCGATCAGGGGACTTTCTTATACTCAATGAGGGGGCTTTGTTATACCCGATCAGGGGGCTTTGTTATACTTGATCAGGGGCCTTTGTTATAATCGTTCAGGGGACTTTGATATACTCGATCAGGGGACTTTGTTATACTCGATCAGGGGACTTTGTTATACTCGATCAGGGGACTTTGTTATTCTCGTTCAGGGGACTTTGTTATACTTGATCAGGGAACTTTCTTATACTCGATGAGGGGCTTTGTTATATTCGATCAGGGGACTTTGTTATACTCGACCAGGGGAATTTGTTATACTCGATCTGGGGCCTTTGTTATACTTGATGAGGGGGCTTTGTTATGCTCAAACAGGGGACTTTGTTATTCTCGATAAGGGGGACTTTGTTATACTCGATCAGGGACCTTTGTTAAACTCGATCAGGGGGCTTTGTTATACTCGATCAGGGAGCTTTGTTATATTCAATCAGGGGCCTTTGTTATAATCGTTCAAAGGACTTTGTTATACTCGTTCAGGGGCCTTTGTTATACTCGATCAGGGGAGTTTTTTATACTCAACCAGGGGACTTTGTTCTACTCGATCAGGGGCCTTTGTTAAACTCGATCAGGGGCCTTTGTTATACTCGATCAGGGGACTTTGTTATACTCGATTAGGGGACTTTGTTAAACTCGATCAGGGGTCTTTGTTATACTCGATTATGGAACTTTGTTATACTCGATCAGGGGACTTTGTTATACTCGATCAGGTGACTTTGTTATACTCGATCAGGGGACTTTGTTATACTCGATCAGGGGACTTTTTTATACTCGATCAGGGGGTTTTGTTTTACTCGATCAGGAAACTTTGTTATACTCGATCAGGGGCCTTTGTTATAATCGTTCAAGGGACTTTGTTATACTCGATCATGGGACTTTGTTATACTCGATCAGGGGACTTTGTTATACTTTAGGATCAGGACTTTGTTATATTCGATGAGGGACTTTGTTATTCTCGATCATGGGACTTTGTTATACTCGATGAGGGGCCTTTGTTATACTCGATGAGGGACTTTTTTATACTCGATCAGGGGACTTTGTTATACTCGATCAGGGGACTTTTTTATACTCGATCAGGGGGCTTTGTTTTATTCGATTAGGAAACTTTGTTATACTCGATCAGGGGCCTTTGTTATAATCGTTCAGGGGACTTTGTTGTACTCGATCATGGGACTTTGTTATACTCGATCAGGGGACTTTGTTATACTCGATCAGGGGACTTTGTTATATTCGATGAGGGGACTTTGATATTCTCGATCATGGGACTTTGTTATACTCGATGAGGGGCCTTTGTTATACTCGATGAGGGACTTTGTTCTACTCGATCATGGGAATTTGTTATACTCGATAAGGGGACTTCGTTATATTCGATGAGGGGACTTTGTTATACTCGATCATGGGACTTTGTTATACTCGATGAAGGGCCTTTGTTATACGCGATCAGGGGCCTTTGTTATACCCGATGAAGGGACTTTGTTATACTCGATCAGGGGACTTTGTTATACTCTATGAGGGGGCTTGTTATACCGGTATCAGGGAACTTGGTTATACTCGGTGAGGTGACTTCTTGTTATACCTCGATCAGGGACTTTGTTATACCTCGATCAGGGGGCTTTTGTTATACTCGATCAGGGACTTTGTTATATTCGATGAGGGGACTTTTGTTATTCTCGATCATGGGACTTTGTTATACTCGATGAGGGGCCTTTGTTATACTCGATGAGGGACTTTGTTCTACTCGATCATGGGAATTTGTTATACTCGATCAGGGGCCTTTGTTATACCCGATCAGGTGATTTTGTTATACTCGATCAGGGGACTTTGTTATACTCTAGGAGGGGGCTTTGTTATACTCGATCAGGGAACTTTGTTATACTCGGTGAGGGGACTTTGTTATACTCGATCGGGGACTTTCTTTTACTCGATCAGGGGTTTTTGTAATACTCGATGAGGGGACTTTGTTATACTCGATCAGGGGCCTTTGTTATACTCGATGAGGGGTCTTTGTTATACTCAATCAGGGACTTTGTTATACTCGATCAGGGACTTGTTATACTCGATCAGGGACTTTGTTATACTCGATCAGGGGCTTTGTTTACCTCGATCAGGAAACTTTTATACCTGATCAGGGGCCTTTGTTATAATCGTTCGGGTGACTTTGTTATACACGCATCAGGACTTTGGTTATTCTGGATCAGGGACTTTGTTATACTCGATGAGGGCCTTTGGTTATACTCGATGAGGGAATTTGTTCTAATTCCTGGATCATGGGAATTTGTTATACCTGATGAGGGGCCTTTTGTTATACTCAATCAGGTACTTTGTTATACTCGGATCAGGGGACTTTGTTATACCTGATCAGGACTTTGTTATACTTGATCAGGGGGCTTTGTTTTACTCGATCAGGAAACTTTGTTAGTACCTGATCAGGCATTTGTTATAATCGATCAGGGGACTTTGTTATACACGATCAGGGACTTGGTTATACCCGATCAGGGGACTTTGTTATACCGATCAGGGACTTTGTTATATTCGATGAGGGACTTTTGTTATCTGATCATGGACTTTGTTATACTCGTTGAGGTGCCTTTGTTATACTCGATGAGGACTTTCTTCTACTTGACTGGGAACTTTGTTATACTCGATTAGGGACTTCGTTATATTCGATGAAGGGACTTTGTTATACTCTGATCATGGGACATGTTATACTCGATGAGGGCCTTTGCGATACCTCGATCAGGGCCTTATTATAACGGATCAGGGACTTGTTATACTCGATCATGGACTTTGTTATACCCTATGAGGGGGGGCTTTTTATACCGATCAGGAACTTTGTTATACTCGGTGAGGGGACTTTGTTATACTCGATCGGGGGACTTTGTTTTTACTCGATCAGGGCCTTTGCTATACTCGATCAGGGGACTATGTTATACCTTAATCAGGGACTTTGTTATACTCGATCTGGGACCTTGTTATACTTGGATCAGGGGGCTTTGTTATACTCGATCAGGGACTTTGTTACTTTCATAAGGGGACTTTGTCATACTCGATCAGGGGCTTTTGTTATACTCGACCAGGCGACTTTTGTTATACTCGATAAGGGGCCTTTTTATACTCTGATCAGGGGCTTTGTTATACTTGTTCAGGGTACTTTGTTATACTTGATTAGGGACTTTTGTTATACTCGAACAGGGGCCTTTTGTTAAACTGCTGATCAGGCCTTTGTTTTTCTCGGATGAGGCCTTGTTAAACTCGATGAGGGGACTTTGTTCTACTCGTTCAGGGACTTTATTATACTTCATCAGGGGACTTTCTTATACCAATGAGGGGGGCTTTTGTTATCCGGGATCAGGGGCTGGTTATACTTGATTAGGCCTTGTTATAATCGTTCAGGACTTTGTTATACTCGATCAGGGACTTTGTTATACTCGGATCAGCGGACTTTGTTATACTTGATCAGGGATTTTGTTATCTCCCTGCTGAGGGATTTTGTTACACTTGATCAGGAACTTTATACTGGATGAGTGGGCTTTGTTATACTCGATCAGGGGACTTTTGTTATACTCTCGACCAGGGACTTTTGTTATACTGGATTTGGGGCCTTTTGTTATACTTGGATCAGGGGCTTTGTTATGCTTCGAACAGGGACTTTGTTATTCTCGATAAGGGGGACTTTGTTATACTCGATCAGGGGCTTTGTTATACCTGATTAGGGAACTTGTTATACTCGATCAGGGCCTTTTGTTATACCTCGATCAGGGACTCTGTTATACTCGGACCAGGGACTTTTGTTATACCGATCAGGGCTGTTATACTGATCAGGGGCTTTGTTATACTCGATCAGGGGACTTTGTTATTCTCGATAAAGGGACTTTTTATACTCGGTCAGGGCTTTTGGTTATACTCGTTCAGGGACTTTGTTATACTCGATCAGAGGAATTTGTTATTCTGGAACAAGGGTTTTGTTAAACTCGGATCAAAGGCTGTTAGTTCTCGATGAGGGGGCCTTTGTTAAACTCGATGAGCGAACTTTGTTCTACTCTGTTCAGGGGACTTTGTTATACTTGATGAGGGGACTTTGTTATACCAATGAGGGGTTTGTTATACTTGGATCAGGGGCTTAGTTATTCTGATCAGGGCCTTTGTTATAATTGTTCAGGGACTTTCTTATATTCGATTAGGGACTTTTGTTATACTCGATCAGGGACTTTGTTATACTCGACCAGGGAGTTTGTTATACCGACCAGGGACTTTGTTATACTCGATGAGGGCCTTTGTTCTACTCGATCAGGGAATTTGTTATAATCGATCAGGGTACTTTGTTATATCCGATGAGGGGACTTTTTTATACTCGATCATGGGACTTTTGTTATACTTGGATCAGGGAACTTTGTTATACTCGACCAGGGAGTTTGTTATACTCGACCAGGCCTTTGTTATAATCGTTCAGGGACTTTGTTATACTCGATCAGGGGACTTTGTTATACTCGATCAGGTGACGTTGTTATACTCGACCAGGGAGTTTGTTATACTCGACCAGGGGACTTTTGTTATACTCGATGAGGGCATTTGTTATACTCGATCAGGGCCTTGATATTCCCGATCAGGGGACTTTGCTATACTCGACCAGGGGACTTTTGATATACTCGTTCAGGGACTTTGTTATACTTGATCAGGGAACTTTTTATACCTCGATGAGGGGCTTTGTTATACTCGATCAGGCTTTGTTATACGGATCAGGCCTTTGTTATAATCGTTTAGATGACTTTGTTATACCTGATCAGGGACTTTGTTATACTCGATCAGGGACTTTGTTATACTCGACCAGGGAGTTTGTTATACTCGACCAGGGACTTGTTATACTGATGAGGGCCTTGTTAAACTTGATGAGGGGCCTTTGTTATACTCTGACCAGGGACTTTGTTATGCTCGATCAGCCATTGTTAAACTCGATCAGGGGCCTTTGTTATACTCTCGATCAGAGCAATTTGTTAGACTCCGGATCAGGACTTTGTTATACTTGATCAGGGACATTGTTATACTCGGATCAGGGACTTTGTTATACTCGATCAGGGCTTTGCTTACTCGATCAGAAACTTTGTTATACTCGATCAGGGGCTTTGTTATAATCGTTCAGGGACTTTGTTATACCGATAGGGACTTTGTTATACTCGATCAGGGGAGTTTGTTATACTCGATCAGGGACTTTGTTATATTCGATGAGGGGACTTTGTTATTCTCGATCATGGGACTTTTGGTTATACTCGATGAGGGGCCTTTGTTATACCTGATGAGGGACTTTGTTATACTCGATCAGGGGACTTTGTTATATTCGATGAGGGACTTTGTTATTCTCGCTCATGGGACTTTGTTATACTCGATGAGGGCCTTTGTTATACTTGATGAGGGATTTTGTTATACTCGATCAGGGGACTTTGTTATACTGATCAGGACTTTGTTATACTCGATCAGACTTTTGTTATAGTCGATTAGGGACTTTTTTATACTCGATCAGGGGGTGGTTTTACTCGACCAGGAAACTTTGCTATACTCGATCAGGACCTTGTTATAATCGTTAAGGGACTTTGTTGTACTCGGATCATGGGACTTTGTTATACTCGATCAGGGGACTTTGTTATACTCGATCAGGACTTTGTTATATTCGATGAGGGGACTTTGTTATTCTCGATCATGGGACTTTGTTATACTCGATGAGGGGCCTTTGTTATACACGAAGAAGGACTTTGTTCGCTCTGATCATGGGAATTTGTTATACCCGATCAGGGGACTCTGTTATATTCGATGAGGGATTTGTGTATCTCGATCATGGGACTTTGTTATACTCGATGAGGGGCCTTTGTTATACCTCTGATGAGGGGCCTTTGTTATACCCGATCAGGGACTTTGTTAGACCTGGATCAGGGACTTTGTTATACTTTTATGAGGGGGCATTGTTATACTCGATCAGGAACTTTGTTATACTCGGTGACGGGACTTTGTTATACTCTGATGAGGGGACTTTGTTATTCTCGATCAGGGGCTTTGTTATACTGATCAGGGACTTTGTTATTCTCGATAAGGGGACTTTGTTATACTCTGATCAGGGCTTTGTTATATTCGATCAGGAACTTTGTTATACCTCGATCAGGGAATTTGTTATACTCGATCAGGGACTTTGTTATACTCGATCAGAGGGCTTTGTTATACTCGATCAGGAACTTTGTTATACTCCATCAGTGGCCTTTGTTATAATCGTTCAGTGAAATTTGTTATACTCAGTCAGGGACTTTGTTATACTCGATCAGGAGAGTTTTTATTCTCGACCAGGGACTTTTGCTATACTCGATCAGGGGCATTTGTTAAACTCTGATCAGGGCCTTTGATATACTCGATCAGGGACTTTGTTATAGTCGATTAGGGACTTTGTTATATTCGATCAGGGTCTTGTTATACTCGATTAGGGAAGTTTGTTATACCCGATCAGGGACTTTGTTATACTCGATTAGGGGACTTGGTTATACTCAATTAGGGGACTTTGTTATACCTGGCTAGGGACTTTGTTATACTCGATCAGGGACTTTGTTATACTCGATCAGGGGCTTTGCTCGATCAGAAACTTTGTTATACTCGATCAGGGCCTTTTGTTATAATCGTTCAGGGACTTTTGTTATACACGATCAGGGACTTTGTTATATCGATCAGGGGACTTGTTATACTCGATCAGGGACTTTATTATATTCGATGAGGGACTTTGTTATTCTCGATCATGGGACTTTGTTATACTCGATGAGGGCTTTTTTATACTCGATGAGGACTTTGTTCTACTCGATCATGGGAATTTGTTTACTCCGATCAGGGAGTTCGTTATAATCGATGAGGACTTTGTTATACTTCGGTCATGGGACTTTGTTATACTCGATGAGGGGCTTTTGTTATACTCGATCAGGGCCTTTGTTATACCCAATCAGGGACTTTGTTATACTCGATCAGGGACTTTGTAATACTCTATGAGGGGCTTTGTTATACTCGATCAGGGAGTTTGTTATACTCGACCAGGGGACTTTGTTATACTCGATCTGGGGCCTTTGTTATACTTGGATCAGGGCCTTTTGTTATGCTCAAACAAGGGACTGTTATTCTCGATAAGGAGGACTTTGTTATACTCGATCAGGGGCCTTTGTTAAACTCTGATGAGGGCCTTTGTTATACTCGGATCAGGGCCTTTGTTATTCTCGATCAGAGGAATTTGTTAGACTCGATCAGGGGATTTTGTTATACCCGATCAGGGGGCTTTGTTATACTCGATCAGGAACTTTGTTATACTCAATCAGGGCCTTTTGTTATAATCGTTGTGGGGACTTTGGTTATACCTGTTCAGGGCTTTGTTATACTCGATCAGGGGAGTTTTTATACTCGACCAGAGGACTTTGTTCTACTCGATCAGGGCCTTTGTAAAACTCGATCAGCCTTTGTTATACTCGATCAGGGACTTTGTTATACTCGATCAGGGACTTTGTTATACTCGATCAGGGTCTTGTTATATCTCGATTAGGGAACTTTGTTATACTCGATTAGGGGACTTTATATCGACCAGGGACTTTGTTATACTCAATCAGGGGCTTTGTTATTTTCGATCAGGGGACTTTTTTATACTCGACCAGGGGCTTTGTTTTTTCGATCAGAAACTTTGTTATACTTGATAAGGGCCTTTTGTTATAATCGTTCAAGGGACTTTTGTTATACTCGATCATGGGACTTTGTTATACTCGATCAGGGGACTTTGTTATACTCGATCAGGGGACTTTGTTATATTCGATGAGGGACTTTGTTATTCTCGATCATGGGACTTGTTATACTCGATGAGGGCCTTTGTTATACTCATCAGGGACTTTGTTATACTCGATCAGGGACTTTGTTATACTCCGATCAGGGACATAGTTATACTCGATCAGGGACTTTGTTATACTCTGATCAGGGACTTTTTATACTCGATCAGGGGCTTTGTTTTACTCAATCAGGAAACTTTGTTATACTCGATCAGGGCCTTTGTTATAATCGTTCAGGGACTTTGTTGTACTCGATCATGGGACTTTGTTATACTCGATCAGGGACTTTGTTATACTCGATCAGGACTTTGTTATATTCGATGAGGGACTTTGTTAATCTCGATCATGGACTTTGTTATACTCGACGAGGGGCCTTTGTTTTACTCGATCAGGAAACTTTGTTATACCGATCAAGGCCTTTGTTATAATCGTTCAGGCGACTTTGTTATTCACGATCAGGGGACTGTTATACTCGATCAGGAAGTTTGTTATACTCGATCAGGGACATTTTTATACTCGATCAGGGGCTTTGTTTTACTCGATCAGGAAACTTTGTTATACTCGATCAGGGCCTTTGTTATAATCGTTAAGGGACTTTGTTGTACTCGATAATGGGACTTTGTTATACCTCGATCAGGGACTTTGTTATACTCATCAGGGGACTTTGTTATATTTCGATGAGGGACTTTGTTATGCTCGATCATGGGACTTTGTTATACTCGATGAGGGCCTTTTGTTATACTCGATGAGGACTTTGTTCTGCCCGATCATGGAATTTGTTATACTCGATCAGGGACTTCGGTATATTTGATGAGGGACTTTGTTATACTCGATCAGGGGCCTTTGTTATACCCGATCAGGGGACTTTGTTAGACTCGATCAGGGACTTTGTTATACTCTATGTGGGGGCTTTGGTTATACTCGATCAGGGAACTTTGTTATACTCGGTGAGGGACTTTGTTATACTCGATCAGGGACTTTGTTATACTCGATCAGGGGCTTTGTTATACTCGATCAGGGACTTTGTTATTCTCGATAAGGGGACGTTGTTATACTCGATGAGGGGCTTTGTTATACTCGATCAGGAACTTTGTTATACTCGATCAGGGAATTTGTTATACTCGATCAGGGACTTTGTTATACTCGATCAGGGGCTTTGTTATACTCGATCAGGGAACTTTGTTATACTCGATCAGTGGCCTTGTTATAATCGTTCAGTGAAATTTGTTATACTCAGTCAGGGGACTTTGTTATACTCGATCAGGAGTTTTTATTCTCGACCGGGACTTTGCTATACTCGATCAGGGGCCTTTGTTAAACTCGATCAGGGGCCTTTGATATACTCGATCAGGGACTTTGTTTTAGTCGATCAGGGTTTTGTTATACTCGATCAGGGTCTTTGTTATACTTGATTAGAACTTTGTTATACTCGATCAGGGACTTTGTTATACTCGATCAGGGACTTTGTAATACTCAATCAGGGGACTTTGTTATACTCGATCAGGGACTTTTGTTACTCGATCAGGGGACTTTGTTATACTCGATCAGGAAACTTTGTTATACTCGATCAGGGGCCATTGTTATAATCGTTCAGGGGACTTTGTTTGTACTCGATCATGGGACTTTGTTATACTGGATCAGGGGACTTTGTTATACTCGATCAGGGACTTTGTTATATTCGATGAGGGACTTTGTTATTCTCGATCATGGGACTTTGTTATACTCGATGAGGGCCTTTGCTATTACTCAATCAGGGGCCTTTGTTATACCCGATCAGGGGACTTTGTTAGACTCGATCAGGGGACTTGTTATACTCTATGAGGGGGCTTTGTTATACTCGATCAGGGAACTTTGTTATACTCGGTGAGGGACTTTGTTATACTCAATCAGGGGACTTTGTTATACTCGATCTGGGGAGTTTTTTATTCTCGACCATCGGACTTTGCTATACTCGATGAGGGGCCTTTGTTAAACTTGATCAGGGGCCTTTGATATACTCGATCAGGGGACTTTGCTATAGTCGATCAGGGGACTTTGTTATACTCGACCAGGGGACTTTCTTATACTCAATGAGGGGGCTTAGTTATACCCGATCAGGGGGCTTTGTTATACTTGATCAGTGGCCTTTGTTATAATCGTTCAGGGGACTTTGTTATACTCGATCAGGGGCCTTTGTTATACCCGATCAGGGGACTTTGTTATTCTCGATAAGGGGGACTTTGTTATACTCGATCAGGGGCTTTGTTTTACTCGTTCAGGGGAATTTGTAATACTCGTTCAGAGGAATTTGTTATTCTGGAACAGGGGCCTTTGTTAAACTCGATCAAAGGCGTTTGTTATTCTCGATGAGGGGCCTTTGTTAAACTCGATGAGGGAACTTTGTTCTACTCGTTCAGGGACTTTGTTATAATTGATCAGGGGACTTTGTTATGCTCGATCAGGGGACTTTGTTATACTCCATCAGGGGACTTTGTTATACTCGACCAGGGGAGTTTGTTATACTCGACCAGAGGACTTTGTTATACTCGATGAGGGGCCTTTGTTATACTCGATCAGGGGCCTTTCATATATCCGATCAGGGGACTTTGCTATACTCGATCAGAGGACTTTGTTATACTCGTTCAGGGGACTTTCTTATACTTGATCAGGGAACTTTCTTATACTCGATGAGGGGGCTTTGTTATACTCGATCAGGGGGCTTTGTTATACTTGATCAGGGGCCTTTGTTATAATCGTTTAGATGACTTTGTTATACTCGATCAAGGGACTTTGTTATACTCGATCAGGGGCCTTTGTTATACTCGATCAGGGGAGTTTTTTATACTCGACCAGGGGACTTTGTTCTACTCGATCAGGGGCCTTTGTTAAACTCGATCAGGGGCGCTGTTAAACTCGATCAGGGGACTTTGTTATACTCGATCACGGGGCTTTGTTATACTCGATCAGGGAACTTTGTTATAATCGATCAGGGGACTTTGTTATACTCGATCAGGGACTTTGTTATACTCGATCAGGGGACTTTGTTATACTCGATCAAGGACTTTGTTATCCTCGATCAGGGACTTTGATATACTCGATCAGGGGGCTTTGTTTTACTCGATCAGGAAACTTTGTTATACTCGATCAGGAGCCTTTGTTATAATCGTTCAGGGGACTTTGTTATACTCGATCAGGGGACTTTGTTATATTCGTTGATGGGAATTTGTTATTCTCGATCATGGGACTTTGTTATACTCGATGAGGGGCCTTTGTTATACTCGATGAGGGACTTTGTTCTACTCGATCATGGGAATTTGTTATACTCGATAAGGGGCCTTTGTTATTCCCGATCAGGGGACTTTGTTATACTCGATCAGGGGACTTTGTTATACTCTATGAGGGGGCTTTGTTATACTCGATCAGGGAACTTTGTTATACTCGGTGAGGGGACTTTGTTATACTCGATCGGGGACTTTGTTTTACTCGATCAGGGGTTTTTGTTATACTCGATGAGGGACTTTGTTCGATTTGTTATAGGATCACTTTGTTATACTTGATCAGGGGCTTTGTTATACCGATCAAGGGACTTTGTTATACTCGACCAGGGGACATTGTTATACTCGATCTGGGGCCTTTGTTATACTTGATCAGGACTTTGTTATACTCGATCAGGGGACTTTGTTATTCTCGATAAGGGGGACTTTGTTATACTCGATCAGGGGGCTTTGTTATACTCGATTAGGGAAGTTTGTTATCCTCATTCAGGGGCGTTTGTTATACTCGATCAGGGGACTTTGTTATACTCGACCAGGGGACTTTGTTATACTCGACAAGGGGCCTTTGTTATACTTGATCAGGGTGATTTGTTATACTCGATCAGGGGACTTTGTTATTCTCGATAAGGGGGACTTTGTTATACTCGATCAAGGGGCTTTGTTATACTCGATCAGGGAACTTTGTTATACTCGATCAGGGGAATTTGTTATACTCGATCAGGGGACTTTGTTATACTCGATCAGGGTGCTTTGTTATACTCGATCAGGGAACTTTGTTATACTCGATCAGTGGCCTTTGTTATAATCGTTCAGTGAAATTTGTTATACTCAATCAGGGGACTTTCTTATACTCGATCAGGGGAGTTTTTTATTCTTGACCAGGGGAGTATGCTATACTCGATCAGGGGCCTTTGTTAAACTCGATCAGGGCCCTTTGATATACTCGATCAGGGGACTTTGTTATAGTCGATCAGGGGACTTTGTTATACTCGATCAGGGATCTTTGTTATACTCGATTATGGAACTTTGTTATACTCGATCAGGGGACTTTGTTATACTCGATCAGGGGACTTTGTTATACTTAATCAGGGGACTTTGTTATTCTCGATTAGGGGAATTTGTTATACTCGATCAGGGGACTTTGTTATACTCGATCAGGGGAATTTTTTATACTCGATCAGGGGGCTTTGTTATACCCGATCAGGGGACTTTGCTATACTCGATCAGGGGACTTTGTTATACTCTATGAGGGGGCTTTGTTATACTCGATCAAGGAACTTTGTTATACTCGGTGAGTGGACTTTGTTATACTCGATCGGGGACTTTGTTTTACTCGATCAGGGGGTTTTGTTATACCTGATGAGGGGCCTTTGTTATACTTGATCAGGGGCCTTTGTTATACTCGATCAGGGGCCTTTGCTATACTCGATCAGGGGACTTTGTTATACTTGACCAGGGGACTTTGTTATACTCGATCTGGGACCTTTGTTATACTTGATCAGGGGGCTTTGTTATACTCGATCAGGGGACTTTGTTATTCTCGATAAGGGGGACTTTGTCATACTCGATCAAGGGGCTTTGTTATACTCGACCAGGCGTCTTTGTTATGCTCGATCAGGGGCCTTTGCTATACTTGATCAAGGGGCTTTGTTATACTTGTTCAAGGGACTTTGTTATACTCGATCAGGGGCCTTTGTTATACTTGATCAGGGGGCTTTGTTATACTTGTTCAGGGGGCATTGTTATAATCGTTCAGGGGACTTTGTTATACACGATCAGGGGACTTTGTTATACTCGATCAGGGGAGTTTGTTATACTCGATCAGGGGACTTTGTTATATTCGATGAGGAGACTTTGATATTCTTGATCATGGGACTTTGTTATACTCGATGAGGGCCCTTTGTTATACTCAATGAGGGACTTTGTTATACTCGATTAGGGGACTTTGTTATACTCGATCAGGGGACTTTGTTATACTCGATCAGGGGACTTTGTTATACGCGATCAGGGGAATTTTTTATACTCGATCAGGGGGCTTTGTTTTACTCGATGAGGAAACTTTGTTATACTCGATCAGGGACCTTTGTTATATTCGTTAAGGGGACTTTGTTGTACTCGATCATGGGACTTTGTTATACTCGATCAATGGACTTTGTTATACTCAATCAGGGGCCTTTGTTATACTCGATCAGGGGCCTTTGCTATACTCGATCAGGGGACTTTGTTATACTCGACCACGGGACTTTGTTATACTCGATCTGGGACCTTTGTTATACTTGATCAGGGCTCTGTTATACTCGATCAGGGGACTTTGTTATTCTCGAAAAGGGGACTTTGTCATACTCGATCATGGGGCTTTGTTATACTCGACCAGGCGTCTTTGTTATACTCGATCAGGGGCCTTTGTTATACTTGATCAGGGGGCTTTGTTATACTTGTTCAGGGAACTTTGTTATACTCGATCAGGGGACTTTGTTATACTCGATCATGGGACTTTGTTATACTCGATCAATGGACTTTGTTATACTCGATCAGGGGACTTTGTTATATTCGATGAGGGGACTTTGTTATTCTCGATCATGGGACTTTGTTATACTCGATGAGGGGCCTTTGTTATACTCGATGATGGACTTTGTTCTGCTCGATCATGGGAATTTGTTATACTCGTTCAGGGGACTTCGTTATATTCGATGAGGGGACTTTGTTATACTCGATCAGGTGATGTGTTATACTCGATCAGGGGACTTTGTTATACTCGATCAGGGGCCTTTGTTATACCCGATCAGGGGACTTTGTTAGACTCGATCAGGGGACTTTGTTATACTCTATGAGGGGGCATTGTTATACTCGATCAGGGAACTTTGTTATTCTCGGTGAGAGGACTTTGTTATACTCGATCAGGAGACTTTGTTATACTCGATCAGGGGGCTTTGTTATACTCGATCAGGGGACTTTGTTATTCTCAATAATGGGGACTTTGTTATACTCGATCAGGGGGCTTTGTTATACTCGATCAGGGAACTTTGTTATACTCGATCAGGGAAGCTTTGTTATACTCGATCAGGGGACTTTGTTATACTCGATCAGGGGGCTTTGTTATACTCGATCAGGGAACTTTGTTATACTCGATCAGTGGCCTTTGTTATAATCGTTCAGTGAAATTTGTTATACTCAGTCAGGGGACTTTGTTATACTCGATCAGGGGGCTTTGTTTTACACGATCAGGAAACTTTGTTATACTCGATCAGGGGCCTTTGTTATAATCGTTCAGGGGACTTTGTTATACACGATCAGGGGACTTTGTTATACTCGATCAGAGGACTTTGTTATACTCGATCAGGGGACTTTGTTATATTCGATGAGGGGACTTTGTTATTCTCGATCATGGGACTTTGTTATACTCGATGAGGGGCCTTTGTTATACTCGATGTGGGACTTTGTTCTACTCGATCATGGGAATTTGTTATACTCGATCAGGGGACTTCGTTATATTCGATGAGGGGACTTTGTTATACTCGGTCATGGGACTTTGTTATACTCGATGAGGGGCCTTTGTTATACTCGATGAGGGGCCTTTGTTATACCCGATCAGGGGACTTTGTTACACTCGATCAGGGGACTTTGTAATACTCTATGAGGGGGCTTTGTTATGCGCGATCAGGGGACTTTGTTATACTCGATCTGGGGCCTTTGTTATACTTGATCAGGGGGCATTGTTATGCTCAAACAGGGGACTTTGTTATTCTCGATAAGGGGGACTTTGTTATACTCATTCAGGGGCCTTTGTTAAACTCGATAAGGGGCCTTTGTTATACTCGATCAGAGGAATTTGTTAGACTCGATCAGGGGACTTTGTTATACTCAATCAGGGGCCACTGTTATAATCGTTCAGGGCACTTTCTTATACCTGTTCAGGGGCCTTTGTTATACTCGATTAGGGGAGTTTTTTATACTCGACCAGGGGACTTTGTTCTACTCGATCAGGGGCCTTTGTTAAACTCGATCAGGGGCCTTTGTTATACTCGATCAGGGGACTTTGTTATACTCGATCAGGGGACTTTGTTATACTCGATCAGGGGTCCTTGTTATACTCGATTAGGGAACTTTGTTATAATCGATCAGGGGACTTTGTTATACTCGATCAGGGGACTTTGTTATATTCGATCAGGGGACTTTGTTATACTCGATCAGGGGACTTTTTTATACTCGATCAGGGGGCTTTGTTTTACTCGATCAGGAATCTTTCTTAAACTTGATCAGGGGCCTTTGTTATAATCGTTCAAGGGACTTTATTATACTCAATCATGGGACTTTGTTATACTCGATCAGGGGACTTTGTTATACTCGATGAGGGGCCTTTGTTATACTCGATGAGGGGCCTTTGGTATACCCGAACAGGGGACTTTGTTATACTCGATGAGTAGACTTTGTTATACTCTATGAGGGGGCTTTGTTATACTCGATCAGGGAACTTTGTTATACTCGGTGAGGGGACTTTGTTATTCTCGATCAGGTGACTTTGTTTTACTCGATGAGGGGCTTTGTTATACTCGATCAGGGGACTTTGTTATACTCGACCAGGGGCATTTGTTATACTCGATCAGGGGCCTTTGTTATACTCGATCAGGGGACTTTGTTATACTCGACCAGGGGACTTTGTTATACTCGATCTGGGGCCTTTGTTATACTTGATCAGGGGGCCTTGTTATACTCGAACAGGGGACTTTGTTATTCTCGATAAGGGGGACTTTGTTATACTCGATTAGGGGGCTTTGTTATACTCGATCAGGGGCCTTTGTTATACTCGATGAGGGAACTCTGTTATACTCGACCAGGGACTTTGTTATACTCGATCAGGGGCTTTGTTATACTTGAGAGGGCTTTGTTATACTCGATTAGGGGACTTTGTTATTCTCGATAAGGGGGACTTTGTTATACTAGAACAGGGGCCTTTGTTAAATTCGATCTAAGGCCTTTGTTATTCTCGATGAGGGGCCTTTGTTAAACTCGATGAGGCAAATTTGTTCTACTCGTTCAGGCGACTTTGTTATACTTGATCAGGGGACTTTGTTATACTCAATGAGAGGGCTTTGTTATACTCGATCAGGGGGATTTGTTATACTTGATGAGGGGCCTTTGTTATAATCGTTCAGGGGACTTTGTTATACTCGATGAGGGGCCTCTGTTCTACTCGATCAGGGGAATTTGTTATAATCGATCAGGGGACTTTGCTATAATCGATCAGGGGACTTTGTTATACTCGTTCAGTGGACTTTGTTATACTTGATCAGGGAACTTTGTTTTACTCGATGAGGGGGCTTTGTTATACTCGATCAGGGGGCTTTGTTATACTTGATGAGGGGCCTTTGTTATAATCGTTTAGACGACTTTGTTATACTCGATAAGCGGACTTTGTTATACTCGATCAGGGGACTTTGTTATACTCGACCAGGGGAGTTTGTTATACTCGACCAGGGGACTTTGTTATACTCGATGAGGGGACTTTGTTATACTCGATCAAGGACTTTGTTATCCTCGATCAGGGGACTTTGTTATACTCGATGAGGAAGCTTTGTTATACTCGATCAGGGGACTTTGTTATACTCGATCAGGGCACTTTGTTATACTAGATTAGGGAACTTTGTTATATTTGATCAGGGGCCTTTGTTATTATCGTTCAGGGGACTTTGTTATACTCGATGAGGGGCCTCTGTTCTACTCGATCAGGGGAATTTGTTATAATCGATCAGGGGACTTTGCTATAATCGATCAGGGGACTTTGTTATACTCGTTCAGGGGACTTTGTTATACTTGATCAGGGAACTTTGTTTTACTCGATGAGGGGGCTTTGTTATACTCGATCAGGGGGCTTTGTTATACTTGATCAGGGGCCTTTGTTATAATCGTTTAGACGACTTTGTTATACTCGATCAGCGGACTTTGTTATACTCGATCAGGGGACTTTGTTATACTCGACCAGGGGAGTTTGTTATACTCGACCAGGGGACTTTGTTATACTCGATGAGGGGACTTTGTTATACTCGATCAAGGACTTTGTTATCCTCGATCAGGGGACTTTGTTATACTCGATGAGGAAGCTTTGTTATACTCGATCAGGGGACTTTGTTATACTCGATCAGGGCACTTTGTTATACTAGATTAGGGAACTTTGTTATATTTGATCAGGGGCCTTTGTTATTATCGTTCAGTGAAATCTGT
>NW_024710994.1:0-29558 GCF_018991925.1 Homarus americanus | reverse complement strand
TTCAGCCTGGCTGCTAAAACCGAGAGCGCCTTCAGGCGTCCTATCTCACTGAGGTTGACAAGTGTGTACCTGGGAGTGTCAGAGAGTGTACCTGGTCTCCAGAGGTGTACCTCAGAAGTGTCAAGGGAAGGAACTGTACCTGGGAGTGTCTGAGGTGTGCCAGGGAGTGTCAGAGATTGTGCCTGGGGTCAGGGGTTGTGCACCTGGGAGTGTCCAGTGGGAATTGTGCCACCAAGTGTCTAGGAGGTGTGCCTGAAGTGTCAGAAATGTGCCTGTCAGTCACCAGTGTAACTGGCAGTGTCAGCGGTGTGCCTGGGAGTGTGGCGGTGTACAGGTGTCTGATGTGTACCTGGGAGTGGCTCTGAAGTGTACCTGGGAGTGTCTGAAGTGTACCTGGGGTGTCAGGGTTGTACCTGGGAGTGTCAGAGGAGTGCCTGAGGTGTCTGAGAGGTGTACCTGTGGGTGTCTGGGGTGTACTGGCAGTGTCAGCGGTGTGCAGCAGGTGTCATGGTGTGCCTGGGAGCGTCAGGGGGTACCTGGGAGTGTCAAGAAGAGGTGCATGCCTGGGGGTTGTCAGGAGAGGTGTGCCTGGGCGCATCAGGGAGTACCTGGGGGAGCTTTGGGGAGTACTCAGTGTCAGAGAGGTGCCTGGTAGTGTCATTGGTGTGCCTGGGGTGTCAGGTGTACCTGGAAGTGTCTGAGTGGGGTGTAACCATGAAGTGTCAGAAGTTACCTGGGAGTGTCTGAGGTGTACCTGGGAGTGTCAGGGGGTGCACCTGGGAGTGTCAGGGGTGTGCACCTGGGAGTGTCAGTGGTGTGGCTGGGGAGTGTCAGGTGTGCCTTGGAGTGTCAGAGGTGTGCCTGGGGAGTGTCAGAGGTGTGCCTGGGGTGTCAGAGGTGTACCTGGGGAGTGTCAGAGGTGTACCTGCGGGGTTTCAAGGGGGTGTAACTGGGGGTGTCGGAGGTGTAACTGGGAGTGTAAAGGTGTACCTGGGGAGTGTCAGAGATTGTACCTGGAGTGTCAGTGGTGTACCTGGGAGTGTCAGGTGTGTACCAGGGAATGTCAGAGTTACCTGGGGGGTGTAAATTGTGCCTGGGAGTGCCAGAGGTGTGGCTTTCCTAGAATTGTCAGAGGCCTTGCCTGGGAGTGTCAGAGGTGTACCTGGGAGCGTCAGGGAGGGAGTACCTGGGGAGCTTTAGAATTACCTCAGAGTGTCAGAGGTGTACTTGGTAGTGTCATTGGTGTGCCTGGAGTGTCAGAGGTGTGCCTGGAAGTGTCAGAGGTGTACCTCCAGTGTCAGTGGTGTGCCTGGGGTGTCTTAGGTGTGCAAGGGTGTCTGTGTACCTGGGGAGTATCAGGGGTGTGCCTGGGGTGTCAGTGGGGGTGTGCCTGGGAGTGTCTGAGATGTGTGCCTGCCTGAAAGTGTGAAAGTAACATGGAGTGTCTGGTGTACCTGGGGTGTCCAGGGTGTACCTGGAGTGTTGGGGTGTGCCAGGGGTGTCAGCAGTGTGCCTGGGGTGTCAGAGTTATGCCTGGGAGTATCTGAGGTGTACCTGGGTGTGTCCAGGGGTGTGCCTGGGACTGTCAGAGATTGTGCCTGCCAGTGTCAGAATGTGTACCTGCCCCAGTGTCTCAGGGTGTACCTGCAGTGTCTGAGGTGTACCTGGAGTGTCTGAGGTGTACCTGGGAGTGTCCAGTGGTGTTCCACCAGTGTCAGGTGTGTACTAGTGGTGTCAGAGGGTTCTGGGGTGTCAGCGGTGTGAACTGGGAGTGTCGGAATGTGTACATGGGTGTCAGAGGTGTACATGGGGGCCAGGGGTGTACCTGGGAGTGTCAGTGTGGTGTGCCTGGGGTGTCAGTGGTGTACCTGGGAGTGTTTGAGGTGTACCTGGGGAGTGTCTGAGGGTGTGCCTGGGAGTGTCTGAGAGGTGTGCCTGGGGTGTCCTAGTCGTGTACCTGGGGTGTCAGGTGTGTACTAGTGGTGTGGAGGTTCACAGGGGAGTGTCATGGGTGTGCCTGGGAGTGTCCAGATGTGTACATGGGATTGTCAGAGGTACTGGGGTGTCAGGAATTGTACCTGGGAGTGTCCAGAATTGCTTTTCAGGTGTCTGAGGTGTGCCTGGGGAGTGTCTTAGGTGTGCCTGGGGTGTCTGGTGTGCCTGGTGTCAGGGTTGTGCCTGGGGTGTCAGAGTGTACCTGGGGGAGTGTCAGAGGTGCTTGCCTGTCAGTGTCTGAGGTGTGCCTGGCAGTGTCAGCGGTGTACCTGGCAGTGTCAGCAGTCCCAGCCTGGAAGCGTCAGAGGGTGCACCAGGGGTGTCAGGGGTGCCTGGGAGTGTCTGGTCTCTGCAAGGGGTGTGTCTGGGGTGTGCCTGGGGTGTCTGGGGTGTGCCTGGGGTGTCAGGGTTGTGCCTGGGAGTGTCAGAGGTGTGCCTGGGGTGTCTGAGGTGTGCATGTCAGTGTCTGAGGTGTTCCTGGCAGTGGCAGTGGCTGTGCCTGGGGAGTGTCAGCGATGTGCCTGGGAGTGTCTGAGTGTGTACCAGGGGTGTCTGGAGTGTGCCTGGGGTGTCTGGGGTGTGCCTGGGGAGTGTGTCAGGGTTGTACCTGGGGAGTGTCAGAAGGAGTGTACCTGGGAGTAGATGAGAGGACACCTGTCAGTGTCTGAGGTGTGCCTGGCAGTGTCAGCAGGCAATGCCCTGGGAGTGTCAGCGGTGTACCTGGGAGCGTCAGAGGGGGGTGCCTGGGAGTGTCAGAGATTGTACCTGGGGAGGTCAGAGGTGTGCCTGTGAGGGCATCAGAGAATTCTGGGAAGCGAGGAGTACCTCCAGTGTCAGAGGAATGTGCCTGGTAGTGTCATTGGTGTGCCTGGGAATGTCAGAAGTGTACTAGGGGGTGTCACAGGGGTGTCTTGGGAGTGTCAGAGTGCACCTGGGGAGTCTGGGGTGCTGCCTGGGAGTGCTCAGTGGGTGTACCTGGGGTGTCAGAGGTGTACTAGGTGTCAGAGGTGTACCTGCAGTGTCAGGGTGTCCTGGGGAGTGTCAGAGGTGTGCCTGGGGAGTGTCAGAGGTGTGCCTGGGGAGTTTCCAAAGGAGTGTAACAGGGGAGTGTCGTGGGAAAAAGGTGTGCTGCAAGTCTCCAGAGGTGTACCTAGGAGTGTCAGTGGTGTACCTGGGAGTGTCAGGTGTGTACAGGGAGTGTGAGAGTTGCCTGGGGGTGTCAGTGTACCTATGGGGGTGTCAGAAATTGTACCTGGGCGTGCCAAGGTGTACCTGAGTGTCAGTGGTGGCTTGCCTGGGGTCAGTGGGAGGTGTGCCTGCGGTGTCAGGTGTCCCAGCACAGGGGAGTGTCTGGGGGTGTCCCTGGGGTGTCTGAGGTGTGCAGGAGTGTCTGAGGTGTGCCTGGGGTGTCAGTGGTGTGCCTGGGGAGTGTCAGGTGTGTGCTAGTGAGTGTCAGAGGTTCACCAAGTGTCAGCGGTGTAACTGGGAGTGTCAGATGTGTACATGGGAGTGTCAGGGTGTACATGGGGGGGTGTCCAGAAGGTGTGCCTGGGGAGTGTCCCAGTGGTGTGCCACCAAGTGTCAGTGGTGTGCCTGGGGTGTCAGTGGTGTGCCTGGGGTGTCAGGTGTGTACCAGGGGGTGTCTGAGTGTGACTGGGGAGTGTCTGAAGGTGTGCCTGCAGTGTGTCTGAGGTGTGCCTGGGGTGTGCCAGTGGTGTGCCTGGGGTGTCCAGTGGGTGTGCCTGGGGTGTGGGGTGCCTGGGAGTGTCTGGGGTGTGCCTGGGGTCTCAGTGAAGCCTGGGGTGTCAGTGGTGTGCCTGGGGTGTCCAGGTGTGTGCTAGTGGTCAGGGGTTCCTGGGGAGTGTCTAGCGGTGTGCCTGGGGAGTGTCAGATGTGTACATGGGAGTGTCAGCAGGTGTGCCTGGGGGTGTCCAGGATGTGCCTGGGGTGTCGGTGGTGTGCCTGGGGTGTCAATGGTGTGCCTGTCTGAAAGGTGTGCCTGGAGTGTCTGGGTGTGCCTGGGTGTCTGGGGAGTACTGACCTGGGAGTGTCAGTGGTGTACCTGGGAGTGTCCCAGTGTGTAGTGAAGTCTCAGAGGTTCCTGGGAGTGTCAGGTCATGCACCAAGTGTCAGATGTGTACATGGGAGTGTCAGCGATTGTACCTGGGGGTGTCAGAGGTGTACCTGGGGAGTGTCAGAGGTGCCTGGGGTGTCCTGGGGGCCATGCCTGGGGAGTGTCTGAGGGGTGTGCCTGGGAGCTCTGATGTGTGCCTGGGGAGTCAGGGGTTGTGCCTGCCATGATCCTCATGGGTGTGCCTGCTCTGATGTCAGAGGTGCCTGGGAGTGTCAGAGGTGTGCCTGGGGTTTCAAGGTGTGCCTGCAGGGGAGTGTCAGAGGTGTCCTAAGTGTCAGTGGTATACCTGGGAGTGTCAGGTGTGTACCAGGGGGAGTGTCAGTTGTGCCTGGGGGTGTCAGAGGTGTGCCTGGGAGTGTCAGGGGTGTACCTGGGGGTGTCAGAGTGTGCCTGGGGTGTCAGAGGTGTACCTGCCGGTGTCAGAGGGGTGTGCCTGGGGTTTCAGGAGTGCTGGGAGTGTCAGGTGTGGCTGGGAGTGTCAAGGTGTGCCTGGGAGTGTCAGAAGTGTGCCTAGGAGTGTCAGTGGTGTACCTGGGGTGTCAGTGGTGTACCTGGGGTGTCCAGGTGTGTGCCAGGGAGTGTCTGCGGTGTGCCTGGGGAGTGTGCAGGGGTGATTGTGCCTGGGGTGTCTGTGGGGTGACCTGGGGTGTCGTGTGGTGTGCAGTGTCAAGGTGTGTACTGAGCGTGAGAGTGTGTCAGAGGAGTTCCTGGGGTGTCAGCGGTGTAACTGAGGTGGTGTCAGATGTGTACATGGGAGTGTGTCAGGAGTTAACACATGGGGGTGTCCAGAGGTGTACCTGGGGTGTCAGTGGTCTGCCTGGGAGTGTCTGGGGTGTACCTGGGAGTGTCTGGGGGTGTGCCTGGGGGCCTCTGGGGTAAGCCTAGGAGTGTCAGAGTGGTGTGCCTAGGGTGTCAGGTGTGTGGTGGTGTCAGAGGGTTCACAGGAGTCAGCCCATTGCACCTGGGAGTGCCAGACATGTGTGCATGGGAGTGTCGGGGGGTGTACCTGGGGGGTGTCAAGAGGTGTGCCTGGGAGTGTCAGGAGGTGCACCTGGGGTGTCACAGGAGGTGTACCTGCTGGTGTCTGAGGGTGGCCTGCAGAGTGTCTAGCAGGAGGTGTACCTGGGAGTCAGGGGTTGTACCTGGGGAGTGTCAGAGGTGTGCCTGGGAATGTCAGAAGGGTGTACTGTCAGTGTCTGAGGTGTACCTGGCAGTGTCCAGTGTGTGCCTGGGAGTGTCAGCGGTGTGCCTGGGAGAGTCAGAGGGGTACCTGGGTGTCAGAGGTGTGCCTGGGGGGTGTCCAGAGGTGTACCTGGGGAGCGTCAGGGAGTACCCTGGGGAGCTTCAGGAGGGAATTGCCTCAGCAGGTGTCAGGGTGTGCCTGGTAGTGTCATTGGTGTACCTGGGGTGTCAAGAGGGGCGCACCTGGAAGTGTTAGGGGTGTACCTCGAAGTGTCCAGAGGTGTGCCTGGGAGGGGTCTGAGGTGTGCCAGGTCAGAGGAGTACCTGGGAGCTTCAGAGGGTGCCTCGGAGTGTCAGAGGTGTACCTGGTAGTGTCATTGGTGTGCCTGGGAGTGTCATTGGTGGCGAGGTGTCAGGAGTGTACCTGGAAGTGTCAGAGGTGCCTCAGAGTGTCAGGGTGTGCCTGAGGTGTCTGCGGTGTGCCTGGGAGCGTGAGAGTGCCTGGGGAGCTTCAGAGGTGTGCCTCAGGTGTCAGAGGTGTACCTTGTATTGTCATTGGTGTACCTGGGAGTGTCAGAGGTGTGCCTGGAAGTGTCAGAGGGTGGCCTCGAAGTGTCAGAGGTGTGCCTGGGAGTGTCTGAGGTGTACCAGGGGTGTCAGAGGTGTGCCTGGGAGTGTCAGGGGTTGTACCTGGGAGTGTCAGTGGTGTGCCTGGGGTGTCTGAGGTGTACCTGAAAGTGTCAGCAGTGTGCCTGGGAGTGTCAGCGGTGTGCCTGGGGTGTCTGAGTGTGTGCCTGGGAGTGTCAGGTGTGTACTAGTGGAGTGTCAGAGGTTCCTGGGAGTGTCAGCGGTGTGCCTGGGAGTGTCAGATGTGTACATGGGGAGTGTCAGAGGTGTGCCTGGGGTGTCAGAGGTGTGCCTGGGGAGTGCAGAGGTGCACCTGGGGTGTCTGAGGTGTGCCTGGGGGTGTCTGGGGTGTGCTGGGGTGTCTGTGGGGGTGTGCCTGGGGTCAGGGGTTGTACCTGGGGTGTCAGGGGTGTGCCCTGGAGTGTCAGAGGTGTACCTGTCAGTGTCTGAGGTGTGCCTGGCAGTGTCAGCGTTGTGCCTGGGAGTGTCAGCGGTGTGCCTGGGAGAGTCAGAGGGGTACCTGGGAGTGTCAGAGGTGTGCCTGGGGTGTCAGAGGTGTGCCTGGGGCGTCAGAGGAGTACCTGGGAGCTTCAGGGTACCTCCAGGTGTCAGGGTGTACCTGGTAGTGTCATTGGTGTACCTGGGAGTGTCAGAGGTGTGCCTGGAAGTGTCAGGGTGTGCCTCAGAGTGTCAGAGGTGTGCCTGGGAGTGTCTGAGGTGTGCCAGGGGGTGTCAGAGGTGTGCCTGGCAGTGTCAGGGTTGTGCCTGGGAGTGTCAGTGTGTGCCTGGAGTGTCTGATGTGTACCTGGGGTGTCTGAAGTGTGCCTGGGGTGTCTGGGGTGTGCCTGGGGGTGTCAGGGTTGTGCCTGGGAGTGTCAGAGTGTGCCTGGGGTGTCTGAGGTGTGCCTGTCAGTGTCTGGGGTGTGCACCGGCAGTGTCAGCGGGTGTGCCTGGGAGTGTCAGCGGTGTGCCTGGGGCGTCAGAGGGGTGCCTGGGAGTGTCAGAGGTGTGCCTGGGAGTGTCAGAGGTGTATCTGGGAGCATCAAGGAGGGTACCTGGGAGCTTCAGTACCTCAGGTGTCAGAGGTGTGCTGGTAGTGTCATTGGTGTGCCTGGGGTGTCAGAAGTCACCAGGTGTCAGTGTGCCTCGAAGTGTCAGAGTGTGCCTGGGGTGTGCGGTGTGCCTGGGGCGTCAGGGTACCGAGCTTCCAGAGGAGCACTCCAGGTGTGGAGGTGTGCCTGGTAGTGTCATTGGTGCCTGCAGGGGTGTCAGAGGTGTGCCTGGAAGTGTCAGAGGTGTACCTCGAAGTGTCAGTGTACTGGGAGTGTCTGGGGTGTGCCAGGGAGTGTCAGAGGTGTGCCTGGAGTGTCAGGGGTTGTGCCTGGGAGTGTCAGTGGTGTGCCTGGGGAGTGCTCAGGGTGGCCACAGAAGTGTCAGTGTACTGGTGTCTGGGGTGTGCCTGGCAGTGTCAGCGGTGTGCCTGGGGAGTGTCCGGTGTGCCTGGGGAGTGTCTGATGTGTGCCTGGGGTGTCTGGGGTGTGCCTGGGGAGTGTCTGAGGTGTGCCTGGGTGTCGGGGTTGCCTGGAGTGTCAGAAGGTGTGCCTGGGGAGTGTCTGGTGTGCCTGTCAGTGTCTGGGGTGTGCCTGGCAGTGTCAGCGGTGTGCCTGGGAGTGTCAGCGGTGTGCCTGGGAGCATCAGAGGGTGCCTGGGGAGTGTCAGAGGTGTGCCTGGGAGTGTCAGAGGTGTGCCTGGGGCATCAGAGGTTCCTGGGAGCTTCCGAGGAGTACCTCAGGTGTCAGAAGTGTGCCTGGTGGTGTCATTGGTGTGCCTGGGAGTGTCAGAGTGTGCCTGGAAGTGTCAGAGGTGTACCTCGAAGTGTCAGAAGTGTGCCTGAGGTGTCTGCGGTGTGCCTGGGAGCGTGGGGGTACCTGGGGCTTCAGAGGTGTGCCTCAGGTGTCAGAGGTGTACCTGGTATTGTCTTGGTGTGCCTGGGAGTGTCAGAGGTGTGCCTGGAAGTGTCAGAGGTGTGCCTCAGGAGTGTCAGAGGTGTGCCTGGGGTGTCTGGGGTGTACCAGGGAGTGTCAGAGGTGTGCCTGGGGTGTCAGGTTGGTACCTGGGAGTGTCAGTGGTGTGCCTGGGGTGTCTGAGGTGTACCTGAAAGTGTCAGAAATGTGCCTGTCGAGTGTCAGGGGTGTACCTGGCAGTGTCAGCAGTGTGCCTGGGAGTGTCAGCGGTGTGCCTGGGAGTGTCTGATGTGTGTGCCTGGGGTGTCTGAAGTGTGCCTGGGAATGTCTGGGGTGTGCCTGGGAGTGTTGGGGTTGTACCTGGGAGTGTCAGGGGTGTGCCTGGGAGTGTCTGAGGTGTGCCTGTCAGTGTCTGGGGTGTGCCTGGCAGTGTCAGCAGTGTGCCTGGGGTGTCAGCGGTGTGCCTGGGAGCGTCAGAGGGGTGCCTGGGAGTGTCAGAGGTGTGCCTGGGGTGTCAGAGGTGTGCCTGGGAGCATCAGAGGTACCTGGGGCTTCCAGGAGTGCCTCAGGTGTCAGAGGTGTGCCTGGTAGTGTCATTGGTGTGCCTGGGAGTGTCAGAAGTGTGCCTGGAAGTGTCAGAGGTGTGCCTCAGAAGTGTCAGAAGTGTGCCAGGGAGTGTCTGGGGTGTGCCTGGAGTGGCAGAGGTGCCTGGAGTGTCAGGGGTGTGCCTGGGAGTGTCAGTGGTGTGCCTGGGGTGTCAGAGGTGTGCCTGGGGTGTCAGAGGTTGCCTGGGGTGTCAGAGGTGTGCCTGGGGTGTCAGAGGTGTGCCTGGGAGTGTCAGAGGTGTGCCTGGGAGTTTCAAGGGTGTAACTGGGAGTGTCAGTGGTGTGCCTGGAGTGTCAGTGGTGTGTGGAGTGTCAGGTGTGTGCCAGGGGTGTCTGCGGTGTGCCTGGGGTGTCTGGGGTGTGCCTGGGGTGTCTGGGGTGTGCCTGGGGTGTCAGTGGTGCCTGGGTTGTCAGGTGTACTAGTGAGTGTCAGAGGGGTTCTGGGAGTGTCAGTGTGACTGGGGAGTGTCAGATGTGTACATGGGAGTGTCAGAGGTGTACATGGGGTGTCAGAGGGTGTGCCTGGGGTGTCAGTGGTGTACCTGGGGTGTCTGAGGTGTGCCTGGGGGTGTCTGGGGTGTCCCGGAGTGTCTGAGGTAAACCTAGGAGTGTCAGTGGTGTGCCTGGGGTGTCAGGTGTGTACTAGTGGAGTGTCAGAGGGTTCCAGGTAGTGTCAGCGGTGTACCTAGGAGTGTCAGATGTGTACATGGGAGTGTCAGAGGTGTACCTGGGGGTGTCAGAGGTGTACCTGGGTGTCAGAGGTGCACCTGGGGTGTCTGAGGTGTTCCTGGGAGTGTCTGAGGTGTGCCTGGGGTGTCTGGGGTGTGCCTGGGGTCAGGGTTGTACCTGGGAGTGTCAGGGTGTACCAGTGTCTGGGGTGTGCCTGTCAGTGACTGGTGTGACCGGCAGTGTCAGCGGTGTACCTGGGGTGTCAGCGGTGTGCCTGGGAGTGTCTGAGTGTGTGCCTGGGAGTGCTAATTCGTGTCTGAGGTGTACCTGGCAGTGTCAGCGGTGTACCTGAGTGTCAGCGGTGTGTGCCTGGGGGCGTCAGAGGGTGCCTGGGAGTGTCAGAGGTGTACCTGGGAGTGTCAGAGGTGTGGGGCATCAGGAGTGCCTGGGAGCTTCCAGTACCTCAGTGTCAGAGGTGTACCTGGTAGTGTCTGTGGTGTGCCTGGGGTGTCAGAAGTGTGCCTGGAGTGTCAGGGTGTGCCTCGAAGTGTCAGAAGTGTGCCTGGGGTGTCTGGGTGGTACCTGTCAGTGTCTGAGGTGTGCCTGACAGTGTCAGCAGTGTGTCAGCGGTGTACCTGGGGAGCATCAGAGGGTGCCTGGGAGTGTCAGAGGTGTACCTGGGAGTGTCAGAGGTGTGCCTGGGAGCGTCAGAGGAGGAGTGCCTGGGGCTTCAGAGTGCCTTGGAGTGTCAGAGGTGTACCTGGTAGTGTCATTGGTGTACCTGGGGAGTGTCAGAGGTGTGCCTGGAAGTGTCAGAGGGTGTACCTCGAAGTGTCAGAGGTGTGCCTGGGGTGTCTGAGGTGTACCAGGGAGTGTCAGAGGTGTGCCTGGGGTGTCAGGGTTGTGCCTGGGGAGTGTCAGTGGTGTGCCTGGGAGTGTCTGAGGTGTGCCTGGAAGTGTCAGAAATGTGCCTGTCAGTGTCTGGGGTGTACCTGGCAGTGTCAGCGGTGTGCCTGGGAGTGTCAGCGGTGTGCCGAGTGTCTGATGTGTACCTGGGGTGTCTGAAGTGTGCCTGGGGTGTCTGGGGTGTGCCTGGGGTGTCAGGGTTGTACCTGGGGTGTCGAAGTGTACCTGGGGTGTCTGAGGTGTACCTGTCAGTGTCTGGGGTGTACCTGGCAGTGTCAGTGTACCTGGGGTGTCAGCGGTGTGCCTGGGAGCGTCAGAGGGGTACCTGGGAGTGTCCAGGTGTGCCTGGGAGTGTCAGAGGTGTGCCTGGGGCATCAGAGGAGTGCCTGGGAGCTTCGAGGGAGTACCTCAGGAGTGTCAGGGGTGTACCTGGTAGTGTCATTGGGTATGCCTGGGAGTGTCAGAAGTGTACCTGGAAGTGTCAGAGGTGGCCTCGAAGTGTCGAAGTGTACCTGGGAGTGTCTGCGGTGTGCCTGGGGCGTCAGAGGGTACCTGGGGCTTCAGAGGGAGTACCTCAGGTGTCAGAGGTGTGCCTGGTACTGTCATTGGTGGTACCTGGGGTGTCAGAGGTGTACCTGGGAGTGTCTGAGGTGTACCAGGGAGTGTCAGAGGTGTGCCTGGGGTGTCAGGGTTGTACCTGGGGTGTCAGTGGTGTACCTGGGGTGTCTGAGTGTACCTGAAGTGTCAGAAATGTCCTGTCAGTGTCTGGGGTGTACCTGGCAGTGTCAGCGGTGTACCTGGGAGTGTCAGCGGTGTGCCTGGGAGTGTCTGATGTGTGCCTGGGGTGTCTGAAGTGTACCTGGGAGTGTCTGAGGTGTACCTGGGAGTGTCAGGGTTGTACCTGGGGTGTCAGAAGTATGCCTGGGAGTGTCGAGGGTGGACCTGTCAGTGTCTGAGGTGTACCTGGCAGTGTCAGCGGTGTGCCTGGGGAGTGTCAGCGGTGTGCCTGGGGAATCAGAGGTGCCTGGGGTGTCAGAGGTGTACCTGGGGTGTCAGAGGTGTACCTGGGAGCATCAGAGGAGTACCTGGGGCTTCCGATGAGTACCCTCAGGTGTCAGAGGTGTACCTGGTAGTGTCATTGGTGTACCTGAAAGTGTCAGAAATGTACCTGTCAGTGTCTGAGGTGTACCTGGCAGTGTCAGCGGTGTACCTGGGGTGTCAGCGGTGGACCTGGGAGTGTCTGATGTGTACCTGGAGTGTCTGAAGTGTACCTGGAGTGTCTGGGGTGTGCCTGGGGTGTCAGGGTTGTACCTGGGGTGTCAGAAGTATGCCTGGGAGTGTCTGAGGTGTACCTGTCAGTGTCTGAGGGTGTACCTGGCAGTGTCAGCGGTGTGCCTGGGAGTGTCAGCGGTGTACCTGGGAGAATCAGGGTACCTGGGGTGTCAGAGTGTACCTGGGAGTGTCAGAGGTGTGCCTGGGAGCATCAGAGGAGTACCTGGGGCTTCCGATGGTACCTCAGGAGTGTCAGAGGTGTACCTGGTAGTGTCATTGGTGTACCTGGGGTGTCAGAGTGTACCTGGAAGTGTCAGAGGTGTGCCTCGAAGTGTCAGAAGTGTGCCTGGGAGTGTCTGAGGTGTGCCTGGGAGTGTCAGAGGTGCCTGGGGTGTCAGGGGTGTACCTGGGGAGTGTCAGTGGTGTACCTGGGAGTGTCAGAGGTGTACCTGGGGAGTGTCAGAGGTGTGCCTGGGAGTGTCAGAGGTGTGGCTGGGGTGTCAGAGGTGTACCTGGGAGTGTCAGGAGTGTGCCTGGGAGTTTCAGGGGTGTAACTGGGATTGTCGGAGTGTAACTGGGAGTGTCAAAGGTGTACCTGGGAGTGTCACAGGTGTACCTAGAGTGTCAGTGGTGTGCCTGGGGTGTCAGTGGTGTACCTGGGAGTGTCAGGTGTGTACCAGGGAGTGTCTGAAGTGTACCTGGGGAGTGTCAGAGTGTGCCTGGGGTGTCTGAGGTGTACCTGGGAGTCTCAGTGGTGTACCTGGGAGTGTCAGGTGTGTACTAGTGAGTGTCAGAGGAGTTCCTGGGAGTGTCAGCGGTGTAACTGGGAGTGTCAGATGTGTACATGGAGAGTGTCAGAGGTGTACATGGGGTGTCAGAGGTGTACCTGGGAGTGTCAGTGGTTTACCTGGGAGTGTCAGTGGTGTACCTGGGAGTGTCAGGTGTGTACCAGGGGGAGTTCTGAGGTGTAACTGGGAGTGTCTGAGGTGTACCTGGGAGTGTCTGAGGTGTCTGGGAGTGTCATTGGTGTACCTGGAGTGTCAGGTGTGTACTAGTGAGTGTCAGAGGAGTTCCTGGGAGTGTCAGCGGTGTAACTGGGAGTATTAGATGTGCATGGGAGTGTCAGAGGTGTGCATGTGGGGTGTCAGAGGTGTACCTGGGGAGTCAGTGGTGGACCTGGGAGGTCAGTGGTGTACCCGGGAGTGTCTGAGGTGTACCTGGGAGTGTCTGGAGGCAAACCTGGAGTGTCAGTGGTGTACCTGGGAGTGTCAGGTGTGTACTAGTGAGTGTCAGAGGAGTCCTGGGAGTGTTAGCGGTGTACCTGGGAGGCTGCAGATGGCATGGGAGTGTCAGAGGTGTATCTGGGGTGTCAGAGGTGTACCTGGGAGTGCCGTGCACCTGGGAGTGTCTGAGGTGTACCTGGGAGTGTCTGAGGTGTACCTGGGAGTGTCTGAGGTGTACCGGAGTCAGGGTTGTACCTGGGAGTGTCAGAGGCCTGGGAGTGTCAGAGGTGTACCTGTCCGTGTCTGAGGTGTACCTGGCAGTGTCAGCGGTGTACCTGGGAGTGTCAGCGGTGCCTGGGAGCGTCAGAGGGGTACCTGGGAGTGTCAGAGGTGTACCTGGAGAGTCAGAGGTGTACCTGGGAGCGTCAGAGGAGTACCTGGGAGCTTCAGAGGAGCACCGGAGTGTCAGAGGTGTACCTGGGAGTGTCATTGGTGTACCTGGGAGTGTAAGAGGTGTACCTGAAGTGTCAGAGGTGCACCTCGAAGTGTCAGAGGTGTACCTGGAGTGTCTGAGGTGTACCAGGAGTGTCAGGGGTGTACCTGGGAGTGTCAGGTTGTACCTGGGAGTGTCAGTGGTGTACCTGGGAGTGTCTGAGGTGTACCAAGTGTCAGAATGTACCTCTCAGTGTCTGAGGTGTACCTGGCAGTGTCAGCGGTGTACCTGGGGAGTGTCAGCGGTGTACCTGGGAGTGTCTGATGTGTGACCTGGGAGTGTCTGAAGTGTACCTGGGAGTGTCGAGGTACCTGGGAGTGTCAGGGTTGTACCTGGAGTGTCAGAGGTGTACCTGGGAGTGTCTGAGGTGTACCTGTGGGTGTCTGAGGTGTACCTGGCAGTGTCCGTGGTGTACCTGGGAGTGTCAGCGGTGGACCTGGGAGCGTCAGAGGGTACCTGGGAGTGTCAGAGGTGTGACCTGGGAGGGTCAGAGGTGTACCTGGGAGCATCAGAGGAGACCTGGGAGCTTCGAGGAGTACCTCGAGGTGTCAGAGGTGCCTGGTAGTGTCATTGGTGTACCTGGGAGTGTCAGGAGTGTACCTGGAAGTGTCAGAGGTGTAACTCGAAGTGTCAGAATTGTACCTGGGAGTGTCTGAGGTGTACCTGGGAGTGTCAGAGGTGCACCTGGGAGTGTCAGGGGTGTACCTGGGAGTGTCAGTGGTGTACCTGGGAGTGTCAGAGGTGAACCTTGGAGTGTCAAGAGGTGTACCTGGGAGTGTCAGAGGTGTACCTGGGAGTGTCAGAGGTGTACCTGGGAGTGTCAGAGGTGTACCTGGGAGTTTCAAGGGTGTAACTGGGAGTGTCGGAGGTGTAACTGGGAGTGTCAAAGGTGTACCTGGGAGTGTCAGAGGTGTACATAGGAGTGTCAGGGGTGTACCTGAAAGTGTCGGAAATGTACCTGGGAGTGTCTGAGGTGTACCTGGGAGTGTCAGAGGTGTACCTGGGAGTGTTAGGGGTGTACCCTGGAGTGTCAGCGGTGTACCTGGGAGTGTCAGAGTTGTACCTGAGTCTGGAGGTGTACCTGGTGTGTGAGAGGTGTACCTGGGACTGTCAGAGGTGTACCTGCCAGTGTCAGAATGTGTACCTGCCAGTGTCTGGAGGTGTACCTGGGAGTGTCTGAGGTGTACCCGGGAGTGTCTGAGGTGTACCTGGGAGTGTCAGTGGTGTACCTGGGAGTGTCAGGTGTGTACTAGTGAGTGTCAGAGGAGTTCCTGGGAGTGTCAGCGGTGTAACTGGGAGTGTCAGATGTGTACATGGCGGTGTCAGAGGTGTACATGGGGTGTTAGAGGTGTACCTGGGAGGTCAGTGGTGTACCTGGAAGTGTCAGTGGTGTACCTGGGGAGGTTTGAGGTGGCCTGGGAGTGTCTGAGGTGTACCTGGGAGGTCTGAGGTGTGCCTGGGAGTGTCAGTCGTGTGACCTGGAGTCAGGTATGTACTAGTGAGTGTCAGAGGAGTTCCTGGAGTGTCAGTGTACCTGGGAGTGTCAGATGTGTACATGGGATTGTCAGAGAGTACCCTGGGGTATCAGATGTGCACCTGGGAGTGTCAGAGGTGCACCTGGGAGTGTCTGAGGTGTACCTGGAGTGTCAGGGTTGTACCTGGGAGTGTCTGAGGTGTACCTGGGAGTCAGGGTTGTACCTGGGAGTGTCAGGGGTGTACCTGGGAGTGTCAGAGGCCTGTCAGTGTCTGAGGTGTACCTGGCAGTGTCAGCGGTGTACCTGGGAGTGTCAGCTGATGCCTGGGAGCGTCAGAGGGGTACCTGGGAGTGTCAGAGGTGTACCTGGGAGTGTCACAGGGTTGTACCTGGGGAGTGTCAGAGGTGTACCTGGGGTGTCAGAGGTGTACCTGTCAGTGTCTGGAGTGTACCTGGCAGTGTCAGCGGTGTACCTGGGAGTGTCAGTGGTGTACCTGGGAGTGTCAGTGGTGTACCTGGGAGTGTTTGAGGTACCTGGGAGTGTCTGAGGTGTACCTGGGGGTGTCTGGAGGTGTACCTGGGAGTGTCAGTCGTGTACCTGGGAGTGTCACGTGTGTACTAGTGAGTGTCAGAGGAGTTCTTGGGAGTGTCAGCGGTGTACCTGGGAGTGTCAGAGGGGCACCTGGGAGTGTCAGAGGTGTACCTAGGGGTATCAGTGGTGTACCTGGAGTGTCAGGTGTGCCAAGGAGGTCTAAGGTGTGCCTGGGAGGTTGAAGGTGTACCTAGGAGGTCGGAGGTGTACCTGGGAGCACAGAGGTACTTGGGAGTGTCAGAGGTACCTGGGAGAAGGTCAGCGGTGTACCCTGGAGTGTCAGGTGTACCAGGGAGTGTCAGAGGTGTACCTGGGAGGTCAGAGGTGCACCTGGGATGTCTGAGGTCTACCTGGGATTGTCTGAGGTGTACCTGGGAGTGTCTGAGGTACCAGGGAGTGTCAGGGTTGTACCTGGGAGTGTCAGAGGTGTACCTGGGAGTGTCTGGAGGTGGCACTGTCATTGTCTGAGGTGTACCTGGCAGTGTCGGGCGGTGTACCTGGGAACGTCAGAGGGTACCTGGGAGTGTCAGAGGTGTACCTGGTGTCAGGGTACCTGGGAGTGTCAGAGGTGTACCTGGGAGCCAGGAGGAGCACTCGGAGTGTCAGAGGAGTACCAGGTAGTGTCATTGGTGCCTGGGAGCAAGCGGGCAGGTACCTGGGAGTGTCAGGGGTGTACCTGGGGTGTCAGTGGTACCTGGGAGTGTCTGAGGTGTACCTGAAAGTGTCAGAAATGTACCTGGGAGTGTCTGACGTGCACCTGGGAGTGTCAGAACCTGGGAGTGTTAGGGTGTACTGGGAGTGAGGTGTACCTGGAGTGTCAGGGGGTACCTGGGAGTGTCTGAGGTACCTGGGATCGTCAGAGGGGTACCTGGGAGTGTCAGGAGGCACCTGGTGTGTTCAGTGTACCTGGGAGTGTCTGAGTGTACCTGGGAGTGTCTGAGGTGTGCCTGGGAGCGTGAGGTTTGTACCTGGGAGTGTCAGAGGTGTACCTGGGAGTGTCTGAGGTACCTGTCAGTGTCTGAGGTGTACCTGGCAGTGTCAGCGGTGTACCTGGGAGTGTCACGGTGTACCTGGGAGTGCCTGTGTACCTGGGAGTGTCTGAAGGCACTGGGAGTGTCTGAGGTGTACCTGGCAGTGTCACGGTGTACCTGGGAGTGCTGGACGGTGTGCCTGGGAGCGTCAGAGGGTACCTGGGAGTGTCAGAGGTACCTGGGAGGTCAGAGTACCTGCATCAGAGGAGTACCTGGGGAGCCTGAGGAGTACCTGGAGTGTCAGAGGGTGTACCTGGTAGTGTCATTGGTGTACCTGGGAGTGTCAGAAGGTACCAGTGTCAGAGGTGCACCGAAGTGTCAGAAGTGTACCTGGGAGTGTCTGAGGTGTACCTGGGAGTGTCAGAGGTGCACCTGGGAGGCTGTAGGGGTGTACCTGGGAGCAGTGGTGCAGCCTGGGAGTGTCAGAGGTACCTGGGAGTGTCAGAGGTACCTGGGAGTCTCAGAGGTGTACCTGGGAGCACAGAGGCACGGGAGGCCAGAGGTGTACCTGGGAGCTGGGTAAACCTGGGAGTGTCGGAGGTGAACTGGGAGTCTCAAGGTGTACCTGGGTGTCAGAGGTGTACCCAGGGAGGCAACAGCTACCTGGGAGTGTCAGGTGGTACCAGGAGTGTCAGAGTTGTACCTGGGGCACAGAGGTGTACCTGGGAGTGCCAGAGGTGTACCTGTGAGTGTCAGTGGTGTACCTGGGAGTGTCAGTGGTGTACCTGGGAGTGTCAGGTGTGTACCAGGGAGTGTCTGAGGTGTACCTGGGAGTGTCTGAGGTGTACCTGGGAGTGTCTGAGGTGTACCTTGAGCATGGGTGGTGTGCCTGGGAGTGTCAGGTGTGTACTAGTGAGTGTCAGAGGTGTACCTGGGAGTGTGCAGTGGTGTACCTGGGAGTGTCAGGTGTACCAGGGAGTGTCTGATGTGTACCTGGGAGTGTCTGAGGTGTACCTGGGAGTGTCTGAGGTACCTGGGAGGTCAGTGGTGTACCTGGGAGTGTCAGGTGTGTACTAGTGAGTGTCAGAGGAGTTCCTGGGAGTGTCAGCGGTGTAACTGGGAATGTCAGATGTGTACATGGGAGTGTCAGAGGTGCACATGGGGGTGTCAGAGGTGTACCTGGGAGTGTCAGTGGTGTACCTGGGAGTGTCAGTGGTGTACCTGGGAGTGTCTGAGGTGTACCTGGGAGTGTCTGAGGTGTACCTGAGTGGTCTGAGGAAACCTGGGAGGTGTCAGTGGTGTACCTGGAGTGTCAGGTGTGTACAAGTGAGTGTCAGAGAGTTCCTGGGAGTGTTGGGCGGTGCACCTGGGAGTGTCAGATGCATGGGAGTGATAGAGGTGTACCTGGGGGTGCAGAGGTACCTGGAGTGTCAGAGGCACCTGGAGTGTCTGAGGTACCTGGGAGTGTCTGAGGTGTACCTGGGAGTGTCTGAGGTGTACCTGGGAGTCAGGGGTTGTACCTGGGAGGTCAGAGGAGCCTGGGAGTGTCAGCGTGTACCTGGGAGTGTCAGATGTACATGGGAGTGTCAGAAGTGTACCTGGGGTGTCAGAGGTGTACCTGGGAGTGTCAGAGGTGCACCTGGGAGTGTCTGGAGGTGTACCTGGGAGTGTCTGAGGAAAACCTGGGTGTCAGTGGTACCTGGGAGTGTCAGGTGTGTACTAGTGAGTGTCAGAGAGCCTTGGGAGTGTCGGGCGGTACCTGGGAGTGTCAGATGTGTACATGGGAGGCTGAGAGGTGTACCTGGGGTGTCAGAGGTGTACCTGAGTGTCAGAGGTGCACCTGGGAGTGTCTGGAGGTGTACCTGGGAGTGTCTGAGGTGTACCTGGTAGTGTCTGGAGGTACCTGGGAGTCAGGGTTGTACCTGGGAGTGTCAGAGGAGCCTGGGAGCAGGAGTGTACCTGAGAGTGTCAGATGTGTACATGGGAGTGTCAGAGGTGTACCTGGGGTGTCAGAGGTGTACCTGGGAGTGTCAGAGGTGCACCTGGCAGTGTCTGAGGTGCCTGGAGTGTCTGAGGTGTACCTGGGAATGTCTGAGGTACCTGGGAGTCAGGTGTGTACCTGGGAGTCAGAGGTGTACCTGGGAGTGTCAGAGGTGTACCTGTCAGTGTCTGAGGTGTGACCTGGCAGTGTCAGCGGTGTACCTGGGAGTATCTGAGGTGTAACAGGGAGTGTCAGAGGTGTACCTGGGAGGTCAGGGTTGTACCTGGGAGGCTGCGGTGGTGTACCTGGGAGGTCTGAGGTGTACCTGAAAGTGTCAGAAATGTACCTGTCAGTGTCTGAGGTGTACCTGGCTGTGTCAGCGGTGTACCTGGGAGTGTCAAGTGCCCGGGGAGTCTGATGTGTACCTGGGAGTGTCTGAAGTGTACCTGGGAGTGTCTGAGGTGTACCTGGGAGTGTCAGGGTTGTACCTGGGAGTGTCAGAGGTGTACCTGGGAGTGTCTGAGGTGTACCTGTGGGTGTAAGAGGTGTACCTGCCAGTGTCTGAGGTGTACCTGGGAGCCTGAGGAGTACCTCGGAGTGTCAGAGGTGTACCTGGTAGTGTCATTGGTGTACCTGGGAGTGTCAGAGGTGTACCTGGAAGTGTCAGTGGTGTACCTCGAAGTGTCAGAAGTGTACCTGGGAGTATCTGAGGTGTACCTGGGAGGTCAGAGGTGCACCTGGGAGGTCGGGGTGTGCCTGGGAGGTTCAGTGGTGAACCTGGGAGTGTCAGAGGTGTACCTGGGAGTGTCAGAGGTGGGAGCACAGAGGTGTACCTGGGAGTGTCAGAGGTGTACCTGGGAGTGTCAGAGGTGTACCTGGGAGTTTCAAGGTGTAACTGGGAGTGTCGGAGGTGTAACTGGGAGGTCAAAGGTGTACCTGGGAGGTTCAGAGGTGTACCTAGGAGTGTCAGTGGTGTACCTGGGAGTGTCAGGTGTACCAGGGAGTGTCAGAGTTGTACCTGGGGTGTCAGAGGTACCTGGGAGTGCCAGAGGTGTACCTGGGAGTGTCAGTGGTGTACCTGGGAGTGTCAGGTGGTACCTGGAAAGTCAGGTGTACCAGGAGTGTCTGAGGGTGTACCTGGGAGTGTCTCAGGTGTACCTGGGAGTGTCTAAGGTGTACCTGGGAGTCAGTGGTGTACCTGGGATGTCAGGTGTGTATAATAGTGAGTGTCAGAGGAGTTCCTGGGAGTGTCAGCGGTGTAACTGCAGAGTGTCAGATGTGTACATGAAGTGTCAGAGGTGTACATGGGGTGTCAGAGGTGTACTGGGGTATCAGTGGTGTACCTGGGGTGTCAGTGGTGTACCTGGGATTGTTGAAGGTGTGCTGGGGAGTGTCGAGGAGGTGTACTGGGGTGTCAGGGTGTACTTTGGTGTCAGAGGTGTACCTGGGGTGTCAGCGGTGTGCCTGGGGAGTGTCAGGTGTGTACCAGGGGTATCAGAGGGTGTGCCTGGGGTGTCAGAGGTGCACCTGGGGTGTCAGGGGATCCTGGGGTGTCTGAGGTGTGCATGGGGAGTGTCTGAAGTGTACCAGGGAGTGTAAGGGTTGTACCTGGGAGTGTCAGAGTGTACCTGGGAGTGTCTGGGGTGTACCTGTCCCGGTGCCTAAGAGGTGTACCTGTGGCGAGGGTGTGGGTGCCTGGGAACGTCAGAGGGTACCTGGAGTGTAGAGGTGTACCTGGGAGTGTCTGAGATTGTGCCTGGGGCGACAGAGGTACCTAGGAGCTTCAGAGGAGTACTCCAGGTGTCAGAGGAGTGCCTGGTAGTGTCATTGGTGTACCTGGGAGTGTTAGGGTGTGCCTGGAAGTGTCAGAGGTGTACCTCAGAGTGTCAGGGTGTGCCTGGGGTGTCTGGGGTATTCCAGGAATTATCAGAGGTGTACCTGGGAGTGTCATGGGTGTACCTGGGAGTGTCAGTGGTGTGCCTGGGGTGTCTGAGGTGTACCTGAGAGAAGTGTGAAGAAATGCCTGGGGTGTCTGAGGTGTACTGGGGAGTGTCAGAGGAGGTGTGCCTGGGGTGTTAGGGGTGTACCTGGGAGTGTCAGCGGTGTACCTGGGAGTGTCAGAGGTACAGGACTATCGAGGTGTACCTGGGTGTGTCAGAGGTGTACCTGGGGTGTCACAGGTGTACCTGCCAGTGTCAGAATGTGTACCTGCCAGTGTCACAGGTGTGCCTGGGAGTGTCAGAGGTGTACCTAGGAGTGTCAGTGGTGTACCTGGGAGTGTCAGGTGTACAGGGGTGTCAGAGTTGTACCTGGGAGTGTCAGAGGTGTACCTGGGAGTGCCAGAGGTGTGCCTGGTGGTGTCAAAGGGTGTACCTGGGAGTGTCGGTGGTGGCCTGGAGTGTCAGGTGTGTACCAGGGGAGTGTCTGAGGGTGTGCCACAAGGGTGTCTGGGAGGGTGTACCTGGGAGTGTCACAGAGGTGTACCTGGGGTGTCAGTGATGTGCCTGGGAGTGTCAGGTGTGTACTAGTGAGTGTCAGAGGTTCCTGGGGTGTCCAGCGGTGTAACTGGGGTATCAGATGTGTACATGGAGGTGTCAGAGAGGTGTACATGGGGAATTGTCAGAGGTGTACCTGGGGAGTGTCGGTGGTGTGCCTGGGGAGTGTCAGTGGTGTACCTGGGGAGTGTCTGAGGTGTACAAGTGTCTGAGGTGTACCTGGGGAGTGTCTGGAGTGTGCCTGGGAGTGTCAGTCGTGTACCTGGGAGTGTCAGGTGTGTACTAGTGAGTGTCAGAGGAGTTCCTGGGAGTGTCGGCGGTGTGCCTGGGAGTGTCATATGTGTACATGGGATTGTCAGAGGAGTACCCTGAGGGGTGTCAGAGGTGTACCTGGGAGTGTCAGAGGTGCACCTGGGGTGGCTCTGAGGTGTGCCTGGGGTGTCAGGAGGTGGCGCGCAAGGGTGTCACCTTACCGAGTGTACCTCAGGTGTCAGGAGTTGTACCTGGGAGTGTCAGAGGTGTACCTGGGGTGTCAGAGGTGTACCTGTCAGTGTCTGGTGTACCTGGCAGTGTCAGCGGTGTACCTGGGAGTGTCAGCGGTGTACCTGGGAGCGTCAGAAGGGTACCTGGGAGTGTCAGAGAGGTGTGCCTGGGAGTGTCAGAGGTGTACTGGGACGTCAGAGGGAGTACCTGGGGCTTCAGAGGAGTATCTCGGAGTGTCAGAGATTGTGCCTGGAGGGTGTCAATTGCCACGAAGTGTCAGAGGTGTACCTGTAGGGTGTCTTAGGTGTACCAGGAGTGTCAAAGGAATTGTGCCTGGGGAGTGTCAGGGGTGTACCTTAAGTGTCAGTGGTGTACCTGGGAGTGTCTGAGGTGTACCTGAAAGTGTCAGAAATGTACCTGGGGCCTGGGAGTCTGAAGTTTACCTGGGACTTTCAGAGGTGTACCTGGGAGTGTTAGGGGTGTACCTGGGAGTGTCAACGGAGCCTGGGAGTGTCAGAGGTGTACCTGGGAGTATCTGAGGTGTTCCTGGGTGTGTCAGAGGTGTACCTGGGACTGTCAGAGGTGTACCTGCCAGTGTCAGAGTGTGTACTCGCCAGTGTCTGAGGTGTACCTGGGAGTGTCTGAGGTGTACCTGGGAGTGTCTGAGGTGTACCTGGGAGTGTCAGTGGTATACCTGGGAGTGTGGTGTGTGTAATGGAGGTGTCAGAGGTGTACATGTGGGTGTTAGAGCTGCACCTGGGAGGTCAGTGGTGTACCTGGGAGTGTCAGTGGTATACCTGGGAGTGTCTGAGGTGTACCTGGGAGTGTCTGAGGTGTACCTGGGAGTGTCTGAGGTGTACCTGGGAGGCTCAGTCGTACCTGGGAGTGTCAGTCGTGTACCTGATGTACTAGTGAGGTCAGAGGAGTTCCTGGGAGTGTCATGGTGTACCTGGGAGTGTCAGATGTGTACATGGGATTGTCAGAGGAGTACCGGGGTGTCAGAGGTGTACCTGGGAGTGTCAGAGGCACCTGGGAGTGTCAGAGGTGTACCTAGGGAGTGTCAGTGGTGTACCTGGGAGTGTCAGGTGTGTACCAGGAGTGTCAGAGTTGTACCTGGGGGTGTCAGAGGTGTACCTGGGAGTGCCAGAGGTGTACCTGGGAGTGTCAGTGTTGTACCTGGGAGTGTCAGTGGTGTACCTGGGAGTGTCAGGTGTGTACCAGGAGTGTCTGAGGTGCCTGGGAGTGTCTGAGGTACCTGGGAGTGTCTAAGGTACCTGGGAGTGTTGAAGGTGTACCAGGAGTGTCGGAGGTGCACCTGAGTGTCAGAGGTGTACTCTGGGAGTGTCAGGTGTGCACTGGGAGTGTCAGGTGTGTACCAGGGAGAGTCAGAGGTGTACCTGGGAGGTCAGTGGTGTACCTGGGGAGGTCAGGTGTGTACTAGTGAGTGTCAGAGGAGTTCTGGGAGTGTCACGGTGTAACTGGGAGTCAGATGTACAATGGGAGTGTCAGAGGTGTACATGGGGTGTCAGAGGTGTACCGGGAGGTCAGTGGTGTGGGAGTGTCAGTGGTGTACCTGGGAGTGTCTGAGGTGTACCTGGGAGTGTCTGAGGTGTACCTGGGAGTGTCTGAGGTAAACCTGGGAGGTCAGTGGTGTACCTGGGAGTGTCAGGTGTGTACTAGTGAGTGTCAGAGGAGTCCTGGGAGTGTCAGCAACATGGGAGTGTCAGAGGTGTACCTGGGGGCAGAGGTGTACCTGGGAGGTCAGAGTACCTGGGAGTGTCTGAGGTGTACCTGGGAGCTGTCTGAGGTGTACCTGGGAGCAAGCTGAACCTGGGAGTCAGGGCCTGGAGTGTGACCTGGGAGGTTGGGCACGGGGAGTGTTGGGATGTACATGGGAGTCAGAGGTGTGCTGGGAGGTGGGACCCGGGAGGTGTAGAGGTGCACCTGGGAGTGTTTGAGGTGTACCTGGGAGTGCCTGAGAAACCTGGGAGTGCTGTGGTACCTGGGAGAGTCAGGTGCAACATGAGTGTCAGAGGAGCCCTGGCTGGGAGTGCTCAGATGTGCACATGGGAGTGTCAGAGGTGTACCTGGGGCCAGAGGTGTACCTGGGGAGGCCAGAGGTGCACGGGGAGTGTCTGAGGTGGGAGTGTCTGAGGTGTACCTGGGAGTGCCTGAGGCACTGGGAGTCAGGGTTGTACCTGGGAGTGCAGAGGACTGGGAGGCCATGGTGTACCTGGGAGTGCAGATGTGTACATGGGAGTGTCAGAGGTACTGTCAGAGGTGTACCTGGGAGTGTGAGGGGTGGTAGCCTGGGTGATCACTACCAGTTCTGGTAACAGTGTGGGTTGGTGTTGGGGGAGGATCACCAATCTGGTAACAGTGTAAGGGGTGGTGTTGGCCACCAGTTCTGGTAACAGTGTGAGGGTGGTGTTGGGGAGGATCACACCAGTTTCTAACAGTGTGTTGGGTGGTGTTGGGGTGATCATCACCACTTTCTGTAACAGTGTGTGGGGTGGTGTGGGTGTGATCACCACATCTGGTAACAGTGTGTGGGGTGGTGTTGGGGGAGGATGACCAGCCCTGGCAACTGTGTGTGTTGGGGGAGGATCACACCAGTTCTGGTAACAGTGTGGGTGGTGTTGGGGGTGACTATCACTTCCTGCAACAGTGTGTGGGGTGGTGTTGGGGGAGGATCACCACCAGTTCTGGTAACAGTGTGGGATGGTGTTGGGAGGTGATCACTACCAGTTCTGGGCAACAGTGTGAGGGTGGTGTTGGGGGAGATCACCACCAGCCTGGCAACAGTGTGTTGGGTGGTGTTGGGGAGGATCACTGTCTCTGGCAACAGTGTGTGGGTGGTGGGGAGGATCACTACCAGTTTGGGGAGGATCTCACCAGTTTCGGCAACACTGTGAGGGGTGGTGTTGGGGAGGATCACCACCAGTTCCTGCAACAGTGGGGGTGGTGCTGGGGGAGGACCACCAGTTCTGCAACAGGTGAGGGTGCTGGGGGAGGACCACCACTGCTCTGGCAACAGTGTGAGGGGTGGTGTTGGGGGAGTGATCACCACAGTTCTGCAACAGTGTGTGGGTGGTTGGGGGAGGATCACCAGTCTTGGCAACAGTGTGTAGGGTGGTGTTGGGGGAGGATCACTACCAGTTCTGGTAACAGTGTGAGGGGTGGTGTTGGGGGAGGATCACCAGTCTCTGGCAACAGTGTGAGGGGTGGTGTTGGGGGGATGACTACCAGCTCTGCAACAGTGTGAGGGGTGGTGTTGGGGGAGATCACTACCACTCCTGGTAACAGTGTGTGTTGGGGAGGACACCAGTCTCTGGTAACAGTGTGAGGTGGTGTTGGGGGAGGATCACCAAATGGTAACAGTGTGTGGGGTGGTGTTGGGGGAGGATCACCACCAGTTCTGGGTAACAGTGTGAGGGGTGGTGTTGGGGGAGGATCACCACCAGTCCTGCAACAGTGTATGGGGGGGAGGATCACCACCAGTTCTGGCAACAGTGTGGGGTGGTGTTGGGGAGGATCACCACCAGTTCTGGCAACAGTGTGTGGGGTGAAGCTGGGGAGTGATCACCAGTTCTCAACAGTGTGAGGGTGGTGTTGGGGAGGATCACTACCAGTCTTGGCAACAGTGTGTGGGGTGGTGTTGGGGGGGAGGACACCAGTGCCCTGGCAACAGTGTGAGGGGTGGTGTTGGGGGGAGACTACCACCAGTTCTGCAACAGTGAGGGGTGGTGGGGAGGATCACCACCAGCCTGGGTAACAGTGAGGGTGGTTGGGGGAGATCACTACCAGCTCTGCAACAGTGTGAGGTGGTGTTGGGGGAGGATCACTACCAGCCTGGAAACAGGTGAGGGGTGGTGAGGATCACCACCAGCCTGGGTAACAGGAGGGGTGGTGTTGGGGGAGGATCACCACCAGTTCTGGCAACTGTGAGGGTGGTGTTGGGGGAGATCACCACCAGCCTGGCAACAGCAGAGGGTGGTGTTGGGGGAGGATCACCACCAGTCCAGGTCACAGTGGTGGGGTGGTGTTGGGGGAGGATCACTACCAAACAGTGTGAGGGTGGTGTTGGGGGAGGATCACACCAGCTCTGGCAACAGTGTGAGGGTGGTGTTGGGGAGATCACTACCCTGGCAACAGTGTGAGGGGTGGTTTTGGGAGGATCACCACCATCATGTAACAGTGTGTGGGGTGGTGTTGGGGGAGGACCACTACCAGTTTCGGTAACAGTGTGAGGGTGGGGGAGGATCACTACCAGTTTGCAACAGTGTGAGGTGGTGTTGGGGAGGATCACTACTAGTTTGCTAACAGTGTGAGGGGTGGTGTTGGGGGAGATCACTACCAGCCTCTTGTAACAGTGTGTGGGGTGGTGTTGGGGGGAGCACACTACCAGCCTGGCAACAGTGTGAGGGTGGTGTTGGGGAGATCACCACCAGTTCTGTAACAGTGTGAGGGGTGGTGTTGGGGGAGGATCACCAGCCTGGCAACAGTGTGAGGGTGGTGTTGGGGGAGATCACTACCAGTTCTGCAACAGTGAGGGGTGGTGTGGGGGAGGATCACCACCAGCTCTGGCAACAGTGTGAGGGTGGTGTTGGGGAGGATCACTACCAGTTCTGCAACAGTGTGTGGGGTGGTGTTGGGGGAGGATCACTACCAGTTTTGCAACAGTGTGTGGGTGGTGTTGGGGGTGACTACCACCAGTTCTGGTAACAGTGTGAGGGGTGGTGTTGGGGGTGGATTCACCAAAGCTCTGGGTAACAGTGTTGGGGGTGACTACCAAGCTCGGCAACAGGTGAGGTGGTGTTGGGGAGATCACTACCAGTTCTTGGTAACAGTGTGAGGGGTGGTGTTGGGGGAGGTCACCACCAGTCCTGGTAACAGTGTGGGTGGTGTTGGGAGGATCACCTCCTGGCAACAGTGAGGGGTGGTGTTGGGGAGGATCACCACCAGTTCTGGCACAGTGATGGGGTGAGGTTGGAGGATCACTACCAGTTCTGGCAACAGTGTGAGGGGTGGTGTTGGGGGAGGATCACCACCTGCCTGGCAACAGTGTGTCGGGTGGTGTTGGGGGAGGATCACTCACCAGTTTGGGGGGAGGACTCTCACCAGTTCTGCAACAGTGTGAGGGTGGTGTGGGGGAGGATCACTACCAGTTCTGGTAACAGTGTGAGGGGTGGTGTTGGGGAGGATTACCACTGCCTGGTAACAGTGTGAGGGTGGTGTTGGGGGAGGATCACTACCAAGCTCTGCAACAGTGTGTGTGGTTTGGGGGTGATCACTACCAGTTCTGGTAACAGTGTGTGGGGTGGTGTTTGGGGAGGACCACCACCAGCCTTGCAACAGTGTGTGGGGTGGTGTTGGGGAGGATACCACCAGTTCTGGTAACAGTGTGTGGGTGGTGTTGGGGGAGGATCACCACCAGTTCTGGTAACAGTGTGTGGGGTGGTGTTGGGGAGATCACCACCGTCTCTGCAACAGTGTGTGGGTGGTGTTGGGGGGGATCACCACCAGTTCTGGCAACAGTGTGTGGGGTGGTGTTGGGGAGATCACTACCAGTTCTGGTAACAGTGTGGGGTGGTGTTGGGGAGGACTACCAGTTCTGGCAACAGTGTGTGGGGTGGTGTTGGGGAGGATCACTACCAGTTCTGGCAACAGTGTGTGGGGTGGTGTTGGGGGGATCACTACCAGCCTGGCAACAGTGTGGTGGTGTTAGGGGGAGGACTACCAAATGGGTAACAGTGTGGGGTGGTGTTGGGGGAGGACCACAACAACTGGTAACAGTGTGAGGGGTGGTGTTGGGGGAGATCACTACAGTTCTTGGTAACAGTGTGAGGGGTGGGGGAGGAATCACTGTGCTCTTGCAACAGTGTGTGGGTGGTGTTGGGGGAGGATCACTACCAAGCCTGGCAACAGTGTGTGGGTGGTGTTGAGATCACCACCAGTTCTTGGCAACAGTGTGTGGGGTGGTGTGGGGAGTGACCACCAGTTCTGGCAACAGTGTGTGGGGTGGTGTTGGGGGAGGATCACCACCAGTTCTGGTAACAGTGTGTGGGTGTGTGCTGGGGTGATCACCACCAGTTCTGGGCAACAGGTGTGGGGTGGTGTTGGGGAGGATCACCACCAGTTCTGGTAACAGTGTTGGGTGGTGTTGGGGGAGGATCACCACCAGTTCTGCAACAGTGTGGGGTGGTGTTGGGGTGATCACCACCAGTTCTGGCAACAGTGTGAGGGTGGTGTTGGGGGGAGGATCACTACCAGTTTGCAACAGTGTGTGGGTGGGAGGAGATCACTACCAGTTCTGGTAACAGTGTGTGGGGTGGTGTTGGGGGAGGATCACCACCAGCTCTGGCAACAGTGTGTGGGGTGGTGGGAGGATCACCACCAGTTCTGCAACAGTGTGTGGGGTGGTGTTGGGGGAGGATCACCACCAGTTCTGGCAACAGTGTGTGTGGGGTGGTGTTGGGGGATGATCACTACCAGTTCTGGCAACAGTGTGTGGGTGGTGTTGGGGAGGATCACTACCAGTCTGCAACAGTGTGTGGGTGGTGTTGGGGGAGGATCACTACCAGTTCTAACAGTGTGTGGTGTTGGGGAGGATCACTACCTGTGCCTGGCAACAGTGTGAGGTGGTGTTGGGGGAGGATCACTACCAGCTCTGGTAACACTGTGAGGGGGTGGTGTTGGGGGAGGACTACCAGTTTTGTAACAGTGTGTGGGGTGTGTTAGAGGATCACCACCAGTTCTGGTAAACAGTGTGGGGTGGTGTTTGGGGGAGGACTACCAAAGCTCTGGTAACAGTGTGTGTGGTGTTGGGGGAGTGACTCCCAGCAGTGGCAACAGTGTGTGTGGGGTGGTAGGAGGATCACTACCAAGTTGGTAACAGTGTGTGGGTGGTGTTGGGGGAGGATCACCACAAGTTCTGCAACAGTGTGAGGGGTGGTGTTGGGGAGGATCACCACCAGTCTGGCAACAGTGTGTTGGGTGGTGTTGGGGGAGGACTCACCAGTTCTGCAACAGTGTGTGGGGTGGTGTTGGGGAGGATCACTACCAGTTCTTGCAACAGTGTGTGGGGGTGTTGGGGAGGATCACCACCACCCTTGCAACAGTGTGTGGGGGTGGTGTGGGGAGGTGACTACCAGCTCTGCAACAGTGTGAGGGGTGGTGTTGGGGAGGATCACACTTTGCAACAGTGTGTGAGGGTGGTGTTGGGGAGAGGATCACACCAGCTCGGGTAACATGTGGGGTGGTGTTGGGGGTGACTACCACGGGTAACAGGGGGGTGGTGGTTGGGAGGAGGACCGGCCAGTTCTGCAACAGTGTGGGTGGTGTGAGGTGATGGCCACCAGTCTGGTAACAGTGTGAGGGGTGGTGTTGGGGGAGATCACCACCAGTTCTGGCAACAGTGTGCAGAAGGGGGAGATACCACCACTTGGCAACAGGTGGGTGGGTGTTGGGGAGATCACCCCAGCCTGGGGGGGAGACTCACCAGTTCTGGCAACACGAGAGGTGGTGTTGGGGGAGGATCACCAGTTCTGCAACACTGTGAGGGGTGGTGTTGGGGGATGACACCAGCTGCCCTGCAACAGTGTGTGGGGTGGTGTTGGGGAGATCACCAGTTCTGGCAACAGGGGGGTGGTGCTGGGGAGGATCATCACAAGCTCTGCAACAGTGTGAGGGGTGGTGGGGAGAGACTACCGCTGTCTGCAACAGTGTGAGTGGGGTGCTGGGGAGGATCACCACCAAGCCTGGTAACAGTGAGGGTGGTGTTGGGGGAGGATTACCAGCCTGGGTAACAGTGTGAGGGGTGGTGCTGGGGAGGCCACCAGTTCTGGTAACAGTGAGGGTGGTGTTGGGGAGTGATCACTACCAGTTCTTGCAACAGTGTGTGGGGTGGTGTTGGGTGGAGGACCACGTTCTGTTAACAGTGTGAGGTGGTGTTGGGGGAGGATCACCACCAGTCCTGCAACAGTGTGAGGGGGTGGTGTTGGGGAGGATCCTTGAACGGTAACAGTGTGAGGGGTGGTGTTGTGGGGCGATCACCACCAGTTCTGGTAACAGTGTGTGGTGGTGTTGGGGGCGATCACCAGTTCTTGGCAACAGTGTGTGGGGTTGTGTTGGGGAGTGATCATCACTGAGCTCTGGCGTAACAGTGTGAGGGTGGTGTTGGGGAGGATCACCACCAGTTCTGGTAACAGTGTGAGGGGTGGTGTTGGGGGAGGATTACTACCAGTTCTTGGTAACAGTGTGAGGGTGGTGTTGGGGGAGGATCACCACCAGTTCTGGCAACAGTGTGGGGTGGTGTTGGGGGAGGACTGCCAGAGTTCTGGCAACAGTGTGTGGGGTGGTGTTGGGGGAGGATCACTACCAGTTCTGGTAACAGTGTGTAGGGTGTTGTTGGGGGGAGTGACACCAGTTCTGGTAACAGTGTGAGGGGTGGTGTTGGGAGCAACACGCAACCGAACCCAGCCAACACCGAG
>NW_024710993.1:10000-19062 GCF_018991925.1 Homarus americanus | reverse complement strand
ACACACAACCATCCTTCTGTGTCCTGGATGGCGGCACCTGCCCTCCTACATGAAGGGTGGACAACACACAACAATCCTTCTGTGTCCTGGATGGCGCCCCCACCCCCCCTATATGAAGGGTGGACGACACACAACCATCCTGTGTCCTGGATGCCACCCCCACCCTACATGAAGGGTGGACGACACACAACCATCCTTGTGTGTCCTGGATGGTGGCACCTGCCCCCCTACATGAAGGGTGCACGACACACAACCATCCTTCTGTGTCCTGGATGGTGGCACTTGCTCTCCTACATGAAGGGTGAACGACACACAACCATCCTTCTATGTCCTGGATGGCGCCCCACCCTACATGAAGGGTGAACGACACACAACCAGCCTTCTATGTCCTGGATGGCGGCACCTGCCACCCTACATGAAGGGTGGACAACACACAACCATCCTTCTGTGTCCTGGATGGCGGCACCTGCCCCCCTACATGAAGGGTGGACGACACACAACCATCCTTCTGTGCCCTGGATGGCGGCACCTGCCCCTCTACATGAAGGGTAGACGACACACAACCATCCTTCTATGTCCTGGATGGCGGCACCTGCCCCCCAACATGAAGGGTGGAAGACACACAACTATCCTTCTGTGTCCTCGATGGTGGCACCTGCCCCCCTACATGAAGGGTGGACGACACACAACCATCCTTCTATGTCCTGGATGGTGGCACCTGTCCTCCTACATGAAGGGTGGACGACACACAACCATCCTTCTATGTCCTGGATGGCGGCACCTGCCCCTGTACATGAAGGGTGGACGACAAACAACCATCCTTCTATATCCTGGATGGCAGTACCTGCCCCCCTACATGAAGGGTAGACGACACACAACCATCCTTCTATGTCCTGGATGGCGGCACCTGCCCCCCTACATGAAGGGTGGACGACACACAACCATCCTTCTGTGTCCTGGATGGTGGCACCTGCCCCCCTGCATGAAGGGTGGACGACACACAACCATCCTTCTGTGTCCTGGATGGCGGCACCTTTCCCCCCTACATGAAGGGTGGACGACACACAACCATCCTTCTATGTCCTGGATGGCGCCCCTCCCCCCTACATGAAGGGTGGATGTCACGTGCCTGAGCGCTCGGGAACTCGCTGCATCTGTTCACGCTTCCATTTCACACAAGCTACTAATAATTTGTTAATTGTACTTATTATATTATTATTGTTCTTAGTTACTTAGGTTAATTGTATATTTATGTATGTAATTTATATGCATCAGTGTCTTACTCTGTTAAGTCAACTCAAGAGTAATATTAATTAATTATATAAAATATCCAGCAAATGTCTAGATCACGTGATTATGGGACGCGCTCTCAGCGGCGTACCCACGCTTCCCCAGTAGCGAAAATCCGTGGCATAGGTTAGACGTGTCTATTCGTTCTCTAGATTTGACCTTTGTCTAGTGCTTTATCAAGTCTTCTGCAATGTCCTAGGGGTATCAGGTATTAGTGACACGTTTAGTTAGGCCTAGGAAGGGATCCTGGTGGTAAGGTATCTCCTGTTTGGTAGGGATAATCATTTTGTATTGATTGTTGTATATATATATTTCGTATGTCTTGTGTAATATAGTAATGTTAAGTAATATTTGTTTGGTCTAACTCCTTACAGTATATTTTCGCCCTTCCGGCATCACTTTTATTTTATTATACAATTACTTATTCCCTTAAAATCATGTTTGCTAATCATTACTCCCTTTAAAACATAAATTGAATTAATTAATTATCTTCCCTTTTGTAATTCACTTATTTCAACTGTTCTTACTTTTTCAAGTACATTTAGTTGAGTAGGTATTTGGTGGAGATAATTATTGCCGTGTTCCCTATTTGTACCTTTATTTGTTAATAACTTGGGGTAGGATTCACTCCCCAAGTATAAAGGATATTGGGATCGCGACAGTGGACGACACACAACCATCCTTCTATGTCCTGGATGGCGGCACCTGCTCCCCTACATGAAGGGTGGACGACACACAACCATCCTTCTGTGTCCTGGATGGTGGCACCTGCCCCCCTACATGAAGGGTGGACGACACACAACCATTCTTCTATGTCCTGGATGGTGGCACCTGCCCCCCTACATGAAGGGTGGACGAAACACAAACATCCTTCTGTGTCCTGGATGGTGGCACCTGCCCCCCTACATGAAGGGTGAACGACACACAACCATCCTTCTGTGTCCTGGATGGTGGCACCTGTCCCCCTACATGAAGGGTGGACGACACACAACGATCCTTCTGTGTCCTGATGGTGGCACCTGCCCCCTACATGAAGGGGTGGACTAGCTGACACAACCATCCTTCTCTGTGTTCTGGATGGTGGCACCTGCCCACCTACATGAAGGGTGGACGAAACGCAACCATCCTTCTGTGTTCTGGATGGTGGCACCTGCCCCTCTACATGAAGGGTGGACGACACACAACCATCCTTCTGTGTCCTGGATGGCCCCTCTCCGCCCAACATGAATGGTGGACGACACACAACAAACCTTCTGTGTCCTGGATGGCGCCCCCTTCCCACCCCTACATGAAGTGTGGACGACACACAACCATCCTTCTGTGTTTTGGATGGTGGCACCTGCCCCTCTACATGAAGGGTGGACGACACACAACCATCCTTCTGTGTCCTGGATGGTGGCACCTGCCCCCCTACATGAAGGGTGAACGACACACAACCATCCTTCTGTGTCCTGGATGGTGGCACCTGCCCCCCTATATGAAGGGTGGACGACACACAACCATCCTTCTGTGTTCTGGATGGTGGCACCTGCCCACCTACATGAAGGGTGGACGACAGGCAACCATCCTTCCGTGTTCTGGATGGTGGCACCTGCCCCCCTACATGAAGGGTGGACGACACGCAACCATCCATCTATGTCCTGATGATTGCAACGTTCTTACACAAAGGGGTGGACGACACAACCATTCTTCAGTCCTGGATGGCGGCACCTGCCCCCTACACAAAGGGTGGACGACACACAACCATTCTTCTGTGTCATGGATGGCGGTACCTGCCCCCCTACATGAAGGGTAGACGACACACAACCATCCTTCTATGTCCTGGATGGCGGCACCTGCCCCCCTACATGAAGGGTGGACGACACACAACCATCCTTCTGTGTCCTGGATGGTGGCACCTGCCCCCCTGCATGAAGGGTGGACGACACACAACCATCCTTCTGTGTCCTGGATGGCGGCACCTTTCCCCCCTACATGAAGGGTGGACGACACACAACCATCCTTCTATGTCCTGGATGGCGCCCCTCCCCCCTACATGAAGGGTGGATGTCACGTGCCTGAGCGCTCGGGAACTCGCTGCATCTGTTCACGCTTCCATTTCACACAAGCTACTAATAATTTGTTAATTGTACTTATTATATTATTATTGTTCTTAGTTACTTAGGTTAATTGTATATTTATGTATGTAATTTATATGCATCAGTGTCTTACTCTGTTAAGTCAACTCAAGAGTAATATTAATTAATTATATAAAATATCCAGCAAATGTCTAGATCACGTGATTATGGGACGCGCTCTCAGCGGCGTACCCACGCTTCCCCAGTAGCGAAAATCCGTGGCATAGGTTAGACGTGTCTATTCGTTCTCTAGATTTGACCTTTGTCTAGTGCTTTATCAAGTCTTCTGCAATGTCCTAGGGGTATCAGGTATTAGTGACACGTTTAGTTAGGCCTAGGAAGGGATCCTGGTGGTAAGGTATCTCCTGTTTGGTAGGGATAATCATTTTGTATTGATTGTTGTATATATATATTTCGTATGTCTTGTGTAATATAGTAATGTTAAGTAATATTTGTTTGGTCTAACTCCTTACAGTATATTTTCGCCCTTCCGGCATCACTTTTATTTTATTATACAATTACTTATTCCCTTAAAATCATGTTTGCTAATCATTACTCCCTTTAAAACATAAATTGAATTAATTAATTATCTTCCCTTTTGTAATTCACTTATTTCAACTGTTCTTACTTTTTCAAGTACATTTAGTTGAGTAGGTATTTGGTGGAGATAATTATTGCCGTGTTCCCTATTTGTACCTTTATTTGTTAATAACTTGGGGTAGGATTCACTCCCCAAGTATAAAGGATATTGGGATCGCGACAGTGGACGACACACAACCATCCTTCTATGTCCTGGATGGCGGCACCTGCTCCCCTACATGAAGGGTGGACGACACACAACCATCCTTCTGTGTCCTGGATGGTGGCACCAGCCCCCCTACATGAAGGGTGGACGACACACAACCATTCTTCTATGTCCTGGATGGTGGCACCTGACCCCCCTACATGAAGGGTGGACGAAACACAACCATCCTTCTGTGTCCTGGATGGTGGCACCTGCCCCCCTACATGAAGGGTGAACGACACACAACCATCCTTCTGTGTCCTGGATGGTGGCACCTGCCCCCCTACATGAAGGGTAGGCGACACACAACGATCCTTCTGTGTCCTGGATGGTGGCACCTGCCCCCTACATGAAGGGTGACGACACAACCATCCTTCTGTGTTCTGATGGTGGCACTGCCCACTTGCTAGATGAAGGGGTGGACGACACGCACCCATCCCTGTGTTCTGATGGTGGCAACCTGCCCCCCTACACATGAAGGGTGGACGACACACAACCATCCTTCTGTGTCCTGATGGCGCCTTCCGCCCAACATGAAGGGTGGACAACACACAAACCATCCTCCTGTGTCCTGGATGGTCTCTCACCCCCTACACACAGAAGTGTGGACGACACACAACCATCCTCTGTGTCCTGGATGGCGGCACCTGCCCCTCTACACATGAAGGGGTGGACGACACACAACCATCCTTCTGGGTGTCCTGGATGGCGCTCTTCCGCCCTACATGAAGGGTGGACGACACACAACCATCCTTCTGTGTCTGGATGCCCCCCCACCCCTTGCTAGCAGAAGTGGATTTGACACACAACCATCCTTTTGAGACCTGGATGGCGGCACCTGCCCCCCCTACATAAAGGGTGGAAGACACACAACCACCCTTCTGTGTCCTGGATGATGGCACCTGCTCCCCTACACGAAGGGTGGACGAAACACAACCATCCTTCTATGTCCTGGATGGCGGCACCTGCTCCCCTACACAAAGGGTGGACGACACACAACCATTCTTCTGTGTCCTGGATGGCGGCACCTGCCCCCCTACACAAAGGGTGGACGACACACAACCATTCTTCTATGTCATGGATGGCGGCACCTGCCCCCCTACATGAAGGGTGGACGACACACAACCATCCTTCTGTGTCCTGGATGGCGGCACCTGCCCCTCTACATGAAGGGTAGACGACACACAACCATCCTTCTGTGTCCTGGATGGCGGCACCTGCCCTCCTACATGAAGGGTGCACAACACACAACCATCCTTCTGTGTCCTAGATGGCGCCCCCACCCCCCCTATATGAAGGGTGGACGACACACAATCATCCTGTGTCCTGGATGGCGCCCCCCCCCTACATGAAGGGTGGACGACACACAACCATCCTTCTGTGTCCTGGATGGTGGCACCTGCCCCCCTACATGAAGGGTGCACGACACACAACCATCCTTCTGTGTCCTGGATGGTGGCACTTTCTCCCCTACATAAAGGGTGAACGACACACAACCATCCTTCTATGTCCTGGATGGTGGCACCTGCCCCCCTACATGAAGGGTGGACGACACACAACCATCCTTCTATGTCCTGGATGGTGGCACCTGCCCCCCTACATGAAGGGTGGACGACACACAACCATCCTTCTGTGTCCTGGATGGCGGCACCTGCCCCTCTACATGAAGGGTAGACGACACACAACCATCCTTCTGTGTCCTGGATGGCGGCACCTGCCCTCCTACATGAAGGGTGGACAACACACAACCATCCTTCTGTGTCCTAGATGGCGCCCCTACCCCCCCTATATGAAGGGTGGACGACACACAACCATCCTGTGTCCTGATGGCACCCCCCCTACATGAAGGGGTGGACGACACACAACCATCCTTTCTCTGTGTCCTGGATAGGCACCTGCCCCTCACATGAAGGGTGCATGCATACACAACCATCCTTTCTGCAGTCTGATGGTGGCACTTTCTCCCTACATGAAGGGGTGAACGACACACAACCATCCTTCTATATTCTGGAATGGCGCCCCTACATGAAGGGTGAACGACACACAACCAGCCTTCTATGTCCTGGATGGCGGCACCTGCCCCCCTACATGAAGGGTGGACGACACACAACCATCCTTCTATGTCCTGGATGGCGCCCCTCACCCCTACATGAAGGGTGGACGACACAAAACCATACTTCTATGTCCTGGATGGCGGCACCTGCCACCCTACATGAAGGGTGGACAACACACAACCATCCTTCTGTGTCCTGGATGGCGGCACCTGCCCCCCTACATGAAGGATGGACGACACACAACCATCCTTCTATGTCCTGGATGGCGGCACCTGCCCCCCTACATGAAAGGTGGATGACACACAACCATCCTTCTGTGTCCTGGATGGCGGCACCTGCCCCCACTACATGAAGGGTGGACGACACACAACCATCCTTCTATGTCCTGGATGGCGGCACCTGCCCCTGTACATGAAGGGTGGACGACACACAACCATCCTTCTATGTCCTGGATGGCAGCACCTGCCACCCTACATGAAGGGTGGACGACACACAACCATCCTTCTATGCCTGGATGGCGGCACCTGCCCCCCTACATGAAGGGTGGACGACACACAACCATCCTTCTATGTCCTGGATGGCGCCCCTCCCCCCTACATGAAGGGTGGACGACACAAAACCATCCTTCTATGTCCTGGATGGCGGCACCTGCTCCCCTACATGAAGGGTGGACGACACACAACCATCCTTCTGTGTCCTGGATGGTGGCACCTACCCCCCTACATGAAGGGTGGACGACACACAACCATTCTTCTATGGCCAGGATGGTGGCACCTGCCCCCCTACATGAAGGGTGGACGACACACAACCATCCTTCTATGTCCTGGATGGCACCTGCCCCACCACCATGAAGGGTGGACGACACACAACCATCCTTCTGTGTCCTGGATGGCGGCACCTGCCCACCTACATGAAGGGTGGACGACTCACAATCATCCTTCTGTGTCCTGGATGGCGGCACCTGCCCCCTATATGAAGGATGGACGACTCACAATCATCCTTCTGTGTCCTGGATGGCGGCACCTGCCCACCTACATGAAGGGTGGACAACACACAATCATCCTTCTGTGTCCTGGATGGCGGCACCTGCCCACCTACATGAAGGGTGGACGACACACAGTCATCCTTCTGTGTCCTGGATGGCGGCACCTGCCCACCTACATGAAGGGTGGACGACTCACAATCATCCTTCTGTGTCCTGGATGGCGGCACCTGCCCCCCTACATGAAGGATGGACGACACACAATCATCCTTGTGTGTCCTGGATAAGCAACACCTACTTACCTACAAGAAGGATGGACACCTAATCATCCTTCTGTGTCTTGGATGGCAGCACCTGCCCACCCTGCATGAAGGGTGGACGACACACAATCATCCTTCTGTGTCCTGGATAGCGGCACCACCCCCTACATGAAGGATGGACGACACACAATCATCCTTCTGTGCTCACAGATGGCGGCACCTGCCCCTACACCTACATGAAGGGTGGACTGACACACAATCGTCCTTCTGTGTCCTGGATGGCAGCACCTGCCACACCTACAGAAGGATGGACGACACACAATCATCCTTCTGTGTCTTGGATGGCGGCACCTGCCCACCTACAAGAAGGATGGACGACACACAATCATCCTTCTGTGTCTTGGATGGCGGCACCTGCCCACCTACAAGAAGGATGGACGACACACAATCATCCTTCTGTGTCTTGGATGGCGGCACCTGCCCCCCTACATGAAGGATCGACGACACATAATCATCCTTCTGTGTCCTGGATGGCGGCACCTGCCCCCCTACATGAAGGATCGACGACACATAATCATCCTTCTGTGTCCTGGATGGCGGCACCACTGAACTGTTGTTGAGAATTATTTAAGACACCTGGATGGGTTCACTTGACGTTTGTGCTCGTGAGGGAGTGTGCCAAATATAGTTGAATATATCCATGTAATATATACACCAAGACATTTATAATACACAATGGTCTAGAATATTACGTCGACAATATATATCTAATATTTATATTCCAATACATTCAGTGATGTACAGAACAATCTATTGATAACTAACTTTATTTTTAAGTGTTATTCTTCGTATCGACTAAATGTATTATATGAACTGTATATTATACTGTATAGCATTAATAATACTCTTGGGAAATATAATTATCAGCTCAACATGTCACTTGACAAGATAATAGCTAATTTATAATATGATTTACTTCACGTGATGATAAATACTCAACAATACTGATTGACTTAAGAGCAAAAAGTTTGTATTATTGTAAACAATGATTTGCCGATGGAATGTTCTCTACGTGGAACTCCGAGACTGGTGGAGACAGGGAAGAGACCGACCAGAACCACGGTCACTACGTCAGGATAGAGGAGAGAAATACAGGGAACCTTGGAGGAAAAACCCGAGAGTATAAGGTCGTGAGTGTCGGTAGAGGCGGGGGAGGAAAGGCATGAGGAGGCGGGGGGAGAGGGGAAAAGGGGAGGAGGCGGGGGAGGAGGGGCGTGGGGGGAGGAGGGACAGGGGAGGGGGATGGGAGGAGGGATGGGGAGGAGGACGGGGGAGGAGGGACGGGGGAGAAGAGGGAAAGGGGAGGAGAGGAAAGGGAGGAGGGGCTGGGGAGGATGGGAAAGGGGAGAAGGGAGTAGGGTGGAGGAGGGAAAAGGGAGGAGGGGCGGGGTAAGGAGGAACAGGAAAAAGAGGGGCGGAGGGAGGAGGGGCAGGGGGAGGAGGGAAAGGGGAAGTAGGGGCAGGGCAAGTAGGGGCAAGGGGAGAATGGACGGGGGAAGGAGGGGCGGAGGGAGT
>NW_024710993.1:0-5000 GCF_018991925.1 Homarus americanus | reverse complement strand
AAAGAGTTCACGCTCATGACCTTTGACTTTAAATATTATATGACAAATCCGGGCTGCTGATGTTGACCTGTGGAACTTGATGGTCATTTAGAAAATAAATAAATACACTGCGAGTTACTTAAAGACATTCGTTTAACAAATAAAGGAGATGAAATTAACGTGAAAGATTGATATCTTAAACTATAGTTAGAGAATTGAAGAAATAAGATAAGAGTGGGCGGGGCAAGAGAGATCCTTACGAGACTAACACAAAACAAAACAACGTCCAAATATTTAGTAGAAAAACGAGACTGGCCAAGGAAGACCTAAGACAGAAGACCTTAATTGGAAACACCTGGTTGTGGACTGACACAGGTACAGATGGTCTACATATACACACATTTACAGGTGTCTTGTTTTCAGACCATCTAAGTACACCCACCTAAAAATTATTCGGCACCCGTGTCATATTGTATCACGCCGTAAGGGTGCCGAATCATTTTTTAGTGGGTGCACAACTTATTGGCACACATCGGGATGGCCTCTCTGGCCGGTTTGTACTGTACTGTACTCCCACTAATAATGATTCGGCACCCTTACGGCGTGATACAATATGACACGGGTGCCCGTTAACAGGAAGGATTAATTTAAAGAAAATGTATTTATTTATCTTAAAAGATAAATTCTAAATATAAACTGTATACAAGAGATGTTGACTTAAATTTACTGACCAAAACCCAACACTGTCTTCTGTTACATATAATAAAATGATCTTAAAATGGAACACACACACACACACACACACACACACACACACACACTTAAGATAACTGTAATTTATTTTCAGTTTCATTTTATTTCTTCTCACATCGCTGAATGTTTTCACATTTGTCAGTCTTTTAGTTAACAGGAAAATAACATATTTCACAACCATATTCTCTCCTCCGTATATGAAGAGAAATTCACAACTTACTGGACCAATATTTACCAAACGCGTCATTAATCTTTCCTTCGTTCAAATCAGTTCCCCTTCATCTCCGCAAAGCTCTTCCAGCGTATTTACATTGGATCACCTGAAGCATCTCCACCCCAGCACCTTATATCACCAGAAGATCAACCACCCTAACGCTAACTGAACCTATCCTAACCTAACATAAGCTATCCTATCCTAACCTAGCATAACTTAACCTATCCTAACCTAACATAACCTAACCTAGCATATCCTAACCCAGCATAACCTAACCTATCCTAACTTAGCATAACCAAACCTATCCTAACCTGACATAACCTAACCTATCCTAACATAACCTAACCTAGCATAACTAAGCCTAAATTATCCTAACCAAGCATAACCTATCGTAAACTAGCATAACCAAGCCTAACTTATCCTAACCTAGCATTACCTACCCTAGCATAACCTACCCTAGCATAACCAAGCCTATCTTATGCTACCCAAACCTAACCTAACCTAACCTAACTTAACCTAATCTAACCCTCTCATCTCATCCCCCCAAATAGTATTAGGGTGGTTAATATTTAGGTGAAATAAGCTGCTGGAGTGGAGATTCTTCAGGTGATCCTTAATAACTAATGACCTGTGTCCTTATAAACACAAACACCAAGGAGGTTGAATGGAGACAAACAGCAGCCAGACTAAGAAGTTGAGTCACGACCCAACTCTTACACTAATCTCTTCCAGCATTTCTTACCCGACAAACCTTCTCACGTGTTTTTTTAATCCTTACAAAATATACAGTTTATATCCGTGAGACTAGAAAATCTGTACCTGCAGTTTATCGTCGTTTAAAGGCAACTTAAAATTATGTTTTTTATTCAGAACACTAACAATCGCCAAGCACTAACCGTCCACCTCCTCACCCTTCTGACCCACAGGTAAACACGTCCCTCTGTTACCTTCCCCTCCTATTCACTTCTTACATTCGTGTCAGTAGAAATTCATCATCCTTTTCTTTTACCTGACGCGAGAAAATGAGACCCGGTAATTACCATGTTATTTGGGTGACACTCTTCGTTCTGTGACGACACAACTAATATTACGTCATCAGTGAAATTTGGTGTATAAAAACGGTGATGCATCAAGAGACGTTGTTTAGGGTTGAGATGGCAAGTAACGGGGGGAGAGAGAGAGAGAGAGAGAGAGAGAGAGAGAGAGAGAGAGAGAGAGAGAGAGAGTGTGTGTGTGTTATAAACAGACACATTAGGACTGAGCGATACTTTGGGACGGAGAGACAATGAGATGGAGAGACGTTAAGAGTGAGAGCTGGGAAGAGTGAGATATGCGAAACATGAGAGTTGAAATGGATGAGACAATCAGCTTGAGTGTGGAAAGGTGAGAGAATAAGAGACAAACAGTGTGTGAGTGACAATGGGTGCGAGAGGTGGTGGGTAAGGGTGTGCCCAAGCTCTATAGAAGAGGAGGTCATCCCAGACCTGAGCCAAAATGCGACCCAGCTCACGCATGACGTCACTGGATAGGCAGGTCAAGAGACCACCCCTCAGTTGGCTGCAGCCACAACTGTGAAAACTGGTGTCCTCAGTCACATAATGCCCGCTAACTGTGTTGTGTTTGGGTGTAATTCTTGGTTCAAACGAGAGGGGAATATACACTTCCATACACGTCCTAAAGATGAAGAACTAAGATACAGTGGATTTACCTCTTCAAGAGAAAAGACAACATTAATACTGCTAATGCTCAGATATGCTCGGTGGGCATTGAACAGCTGCCAGAGGTTGACAGAAACTGCAGTTCATTGTAAAAGTAGTTTGATAACTATTGAATATGAATTTTATATATTTTTCACAAATTTACCATAAATTTAACACTAGAGATTCCGTAAATAATATCAGAAGCAAATGAATCTCTGTGCCCTGGTAGTGTTATGTAATGAATTGGAAAATCTATCAGACTGGTAATAAGTTTTCAGGGCACTCCCCCTTCTGCCTCTCCCCACTCCCACTCCTCCTCTCATTAAGAACATAACAATGGAGGAAACATTCATCGGGTCTAATGGCCCATACTAGGCTGCCCGTTTACACCCAACCCATATCGCTCACCTGTCATGTGAGGTTATAAGAACACAAGGAGTCTGCAATAGGCCGGTTGTCATGTGCATGGCAGCTCCTGTCAGGAGATACAACCACCCTCTATCTTCCATGAATCTATCTAGCCTCCTTTTAAGACTTTCCAGCGTTCCAGCACTTACTACAAAGTTGCTAAGCTTGTTCCACTCATCTACCACCCCATTTGAAAACCAGTTTCTTCCTATCTCCCTCCTAAGCCTAACTTAGCCAACTTAAATCCGTTGCTGCGAATCCTATCATGCACGGATATTATAAGAACTTTATCTATATCTCCTTTATTGATTCCCTTCACCCACTTAAATACTTCTATCATATCTCCCCGCACTCTTCGCATTTTTAGGGAATGCAAGTTTAGTTCGTTAATCTATCTTGATAGGGAAGGTTTCTAAGTCCCGGAATAATTTTCATCATTCTTCGCTGCATCGACTCCAGTGAATTGATATTCATTCTATAATAAGGTCACCAGAACTGAACAGCATAATCGAGGTGCGGCCTGACTAGTGCAAGGTATAATTGCAACGTGACCTCCGCACTCTCATTACTTACACTTCTAGATATAAAACCCAATACTCTGTTTGCCTTATTTCGAACATTAACGCACTGTTTTCTAGGCCGAAGGTCCGGATCACGAGTACCCCTAAGTCTCTTTCACAAGTCGACTTCTCTAGTTTGATGTTGTTAAGGCTGTATACGTTGACAGTATTTGTTCTTCCAATTATTAAGTACGCTGCACTTGCTGGTGTTGAATTTCATTTGCCATTTTTCTGACCATCCTGCAGTTTATTTAAATCCTCCTGTAGTGCATTTGCATCCTGCCCTGAATTAATCTGCCGCCCTATTTTGGTGTCATCCGCAAACTTGCTTATGTCACTGCTGATCCCAGTATCTACATCGTTTATGTAGATTATGAACAAGAGTGGGCCTAGTACTGACCCCTGGGGAACCCTCCTGGTTACACGGCCCCACACAGATTTAACACCATCTACGCTGACCCTCTGCGTTCTATCGATAAGCCATGATTTTACCCAATTTAAAACTTTCTCCTCGATACCATGAGCCTTAATTTTTCTCAGAAGCCTCTGATGTGGTACTCTGTCAAATGCTTTGCTAAAGTCTAAGTAAATAACATCGTAATTTTCGTCATTATCTACTACCTCGAAGACCTTCCTAAAAAACGTCAGCAGATTTGTTAGATAAGATTTTCCCTTTGTAAACCCATGTTGAGAGTCGTAGATTAATTTTCTTCTCTAAATGCGATCGGATGCTATCTGCTATAATTAATTCAAGAAATTTCCCCACTACTGACGTCAAACTGATCGGCCGGTAATTTGACGCTGATGCTCTGTCTCCTTTTTTGAATATGGGAACTACATTTGCCTGTTTCCACAAGTCTGGCACAACTCCCGTGTCTAATGATTTTGTAAATAAATTTACGAGGGGTCCACTAATCTGTTCCCTACACTCTTTTAAGACTCGAGGGAAAATTTCATCCGGCCAGGGGGATTTTGTCTTCTTTAGTTTATTTATCCTCCTAAGAACATCCTCTTTTCTTATAGTGATATTCATTAATTTCTCTTCCTTTCCCCTAAATATCAATTCCACCTCTGGAATTTCCTCGCGAATTTCTTCTGTGAAAACTGATAAGAAGTAGCTGTTCAATACCTTGCTTATTTCTTCACTGCCGTTTATCACTTCTCCCCTCCCTGATTTTAAAGGCCCAACTTTGTCCTTGACCTTTGTTCTGTATACCTGCAGAAATCTCTTGAGATTCGCCTTGGATTCTCTTGCTATTTTGATTTCATAGTCTCTCTTTGCTTACCTTACAATTTTCTTAACATTCCTAGATAGTTCATTATACCTATTTCTGAGCTGCTCCTCCCCGACCTTTAATTTCTTATATATTCCTTTCATTATTCCTA
>NW_024710992.1:0-11428 GCF_018991925.1 Homarus americanus | reverse complement strand
CCTGTTTCTACGCCAATAGAGAATGCAGATTATTATAATTTTATTTTTTTTATTTCCCTCTCAATATATCACTGTCGGTAACTGTCTCTTTAACATGTAACTGTGGCTCCGATGGAGCCGATTAAGTTGTAGTAGTGGGATGGCGTGTTTGTTGTGCACAAGTAACCTCTTACTTGGAAGAGGTGTACTTGGTGACAGCCTTGGTGCCCTCAGACACGGCATGCTTGGCCAGTTCACCGGGCAACAAGAGTCGGACAGCTGTCTGGATTTCCCGACTTGTAATGGTGGAGCGTTTGTTGTAGTGCGCCAGGCGGGAAGCCTCGGCAGCGATGCGCTCGAAGATGTCGTTCACGAAAGAGTTCATGATGGACATAGCTTTGGAGGAGACTCCTGTGTCGGGGTGCACTTGCTTCAGTACCTTGTAGATGTAGATGCTGTAGCTTTCCTTCCTCCTGCGCTTCTTCTTCTTGTCACCCTGGGCAATGGCCTTCTGGGCCTTTCCAGCCTTCTTGGCAGCCTTTCCGGAAGTTTTGGGAGGCATGGCGGCACAGTTACTCGTGGCGCGGAGCGAGAGAATTGAAAACTGGCCCGACTAACTTTTCCTTATATACCGAGCGGGCCGCTCAGGATCAGACTGGCTGCAGCTACGGCTCTCTTACATTGGTTGGGTCCGCGAGACGGCCACCTGGCCTGATCCTGAGCTTGGTATAAAAGACCAAGGTGGCGGGCGGAAATTTAACCCCTATCACGAAAAGCAGCAGCAGCAACATGTCAGGACGCGGCAAGGGAGGCAAGGTGAAGGGCAAGTCAAAGTCCCGTTCTAGCAGGGCCGGACTCCAGTTCCCCGTGGGTAGGATCCACCGTCTCTTGCGTAAAGGCAACTATGCTGAGCGTGTTGGTGCAGGTGCCCCTGTGTACCTTGCAGCCGTCATGGAGTACCTGGCAGCAGAAGTGCTCGAGCTGGCCGGTAACGCCGCCCGCGACAACAAGAAGACCTGCATTATCCCGCGTCATCTTCAGCTTGCCATTCGCAATGACGAGGAGCTGAACAAGCTCCTGTCTGGAGTCACCATTGCCCAAGGGGGTGTCCTTCCTAACATCCAAGCTGTGCTCCTCCCCAAGAAGACAGAGAAGAAATAAGAACCCAAGGTTCGTTCACACAAGACAACCTAACCAAACAGGCTCCTTTCGGAGCCACAGGATATCACTTAAAGAGAGAAATATACGACATCAACGTTTTGCAGGATAACACTCTGTGGAAATTGAGTGTAAATGTTTTAGAATGGTGTAGATGTGAAGGGCGGTTGTGGGGGCCTGGGGTGGGGGACTGAAACGGGACTTAGAAGGGCGCAAGAAGCAGCAGCAGCCAGGGAGGCGACCTTATTTTCAGTCAGGTTCATACACAAAGAAATACATCAGATTCATTGACAGTACAGTACACATTTACCAGTGTGGGCTAGCCAATTTGGGATAAAGAGCAAGAATGTAATGTCCTCAATGAAGTAATGACATAGTTCAAGATACAATAAGTGAGGTGGCCTGAAGTCTTTGACAGTGTCACATTCAATAATATAGTGCTTTAAAGGTGTATCACAAAGTTTACATGCTGAGTGTTCCGGTATGGGTACAGCGTTACTAACTTGCCAGATGTGTCTGTATCCTAACCTAATTGTGGCCACGACTACATCACACAGGCAGGCAGGAGCAAGTTGTTTGGACACTATTCCTAGCCCCCTTGGTCCCTGTTCACCTACTGTAGCAGTAAGTAGGTACCTGTTGTAAATCGAAAGGTTGCGAATTCGTATTCAGGAAAGTTGTTGGAGCTTCTAAACTTGAACTGACACAATCCGAGGAGTGGTGGCCCGAGGATCACAGACACTATCTCTCCCTTCCTAACCTCCTGCTCCTTCCTCTGTCCTCCCAAAATTGAACCATGCTATCGCAAAGGTAATAATACAGGTAGAGACAACAACATATTTTCCTATTGTCTTATTATATATTAATAACAGAAACGCTGCCGCCATCACGGAGGCTTTACATTGTCTCACTGTTCATTCCCTCCACAATTCTTCCTCTTACTTCTTCTTCTTCTTCTTCTTCTTCTTCTTCTTCTTCTTCTTCTTCTTCTTCTTCTTCTTCTTCTTCTTCTTCTTCTTCTTCTTCTTCTTCTTCTTCTTCTTCTTCTTCTTCTTCTTCTTCTTCTTCTTCTTCTTCTTCTTCTTCTTCTTCTTCTTCCATCAATACTTTATTAACGGTGTATGTAAGTTTCACCATGTTTTGCACTACAGCGGTAGAGCAAAGTATATTTTGTTAGCAATAAACCAAAAGCATATTTTATGGCCTAATCATCACTACATAGAACACCACCCATAAAGCATGATACTAGTAGACCACAAAAACTGCTATAAACCCCCAAAACATATTTTATTGCCTAATCATCACTACATAGAACACCACTCATAAAGCATGATACTATTAGACCACAAACTGCTATAAACCCCAATAATATACTATACTAGTGACTCTAATTGTGTTACCCAATATTATACGAAATAATACTATAAAACATAATAATAAACACACTAATAGTGTATATTAGTTGAATGCACAATCTGATGAGAAGTCAAAAAAAAAAAAAAAAAAAATAGCAACAACCTAGAAAGAGTGTAGAGTATTTTTGTGCAAACTATTATACTAGTAGATGGTCTAAGATAACTGTATGTGAAGGAAAAGGTGTGCTCTCCACTCAAACTTTCTTTTTATGAAATCTCCTACTCCCCAGCTGAGCGGTACGCCCAATGGGAAACAAAACGTGGCACATAACACGCCGCCCGCCAGCTCTGGCTCGGTGAATAGGAATCAGTAATCGGGCGGAGTATAAACAACACCGCCTCCAATGTGCTCCTCCCATCTCTGAGGAAATCTGGCGGGCAACTTAGTATTATATTAGCATGTAATAATAATAACAATAATAATAATAATACTACTACTACTACAAATAATAATAATAATAATATTAATAATCATAATATTAATAATAATAACATGCAATTTCATTTTATAACACATACTAACAAAATAGTGTATAGCCTACTATACTTAACTATAATAGGTTAGGTTGCGTAGGAGGATCTAAAAAGTACAGTAGTATATACACACACACACACACACACACACACACACACATACATATAGACAACAAACTAAATTAGAAACCACACGTCAGTGAAGTTATCAAATCCTCCAGTTTCTGTCTCCACCTCCTACGCCGACTCAAGTCCCTCGGTGTTCCTGCACACGAGCTCCTCAGTGTTTACACAACATTCATACTTCCCAAGCTCACCTATGCCTCCTCCACCTGGTCTTCCTCCCTAAATGCCACACAACGTAAACACCTCGAAAAAGTGCAAAAGAGGCCATGCAAGATTATTCTCTACCCTTCCTACTCCACATATCAAGAAGCGCTCAACACACTGACCCTTTAGACTCTCACTGACCATCACCACGACCTCATCTGCAAATTTGGTAAGAAGCTTCTACACCATCCCCGACACCGCCTCCTACTACCACCTGAGATCCCTAGTCCGAGAATTGCTCTTCGACACCACAACCGCATCCAGCCCAGCCCATACGTGCACGAACTGATCGCTATAAGAACAGCCCAGTCCCAACCATTGTAAAAATTATCGATAACTTGTAATAAATCAGTGTACTCACTCCCAGTAAACACTACTCCTTGCACTGTCACTATGCTGAAATGAACTGTAGTTTGAGCTTTTCCCCAGCTAGTTATTATATGTCTTATTTGTGTCACTCATGTTACTTGTATATTATTTGTAATTCGTAACCCATTCCCCAAATATGTAACTGTATATTTTCAGTCTTCTGGCTGCCAAGCTCTTTCAATAAACCGTTAATTATTATTATTATTATTATTATTATTTATATGTTGGCCCATACCAACTCACTCCCCTGAACCCTCCTCCCCAGCGGACTATCAACAAGTTCTTGCCATAAGGTACTATCTCATTTGGCCAATGAATGGAACCAGTGATGAATAGTGGTGAACAGTGCTTAACTCAGTGAAAAACAACTCGGCAGTTGAGTCTTACCCAAGCTAGCTAACCACCTTCACACAGTGAGGTCCCAGGTACCCAGTTATACTTCCCCTGAGACTCCACGATAGAGAGGCCTGGGACCACACCTCACCCACTTGAATGAGTGAGTCATGTCGACCACGTGGTGTCCCCAAGATGCTACGACAACACGTAGTGAATGTTTTGCTACAGCATCATCATGTGAATTTCCTCATAACACCATCTGTGAGGTAACTGCTACATCATCAGGCCCCTCATAACGCCATCTGTGAGGGAGTTACTACACTACGTGTCTGGTGTTCAACATCTCACCTTACATGATCTACGCGTGCAAACATTAATCTGTATGTTCACTGTGTGCTCCTTCACCTTTCTCTAATGAGGGCTTTTGTTAAACCACCAATTTATGATGTACTAAGTCATTTGTGTCCAATGTATACTTTCGAAAAGCCCTTGTTTGGGGAAGGTAGGAGAGAGTAGTCGTCATTATTGTCCAAGCCACATTATTTATTTCTATATATAAGTAATGCAGGCTGGTTTTTAAATACCTCAATCCACTAACGGTGCTGTTTGTATATTAAGAAATACCGAAGCCATACAGTACAACACCAGCGAATATGAAGTATCACTGTAACCGGCAACTGTTACTCACTCATACCTACATACATATAGAGAGTCTTTACAGAATGATAGCAGACACGAGGAAGACGAACAACAAGAGGAGAAGAGTTAGAAGAAAATCAACTTCAAGCTAAGAAGAAGAATACCAAGACATTTCCTCCAAACAAGAAAACAACACACACAATCAAGCCGACCAAACACTGAGAAACCATGGCGGAACCCAACATGCACCGGACGCTTGACCTGACTCTATCCTGCCGCATCCAGGCGAGTTGCTGCTTAAAGTCCCTCACGCAAGCGCTGTTTAGCCACTGCACCTATTCTATCCTCCTAAAATTCACTTCAATCCCCCCCTGCCACTAGCATGTTATGTATGTATGTATGTATGTATGTATGTATGTATGTATGTATGTATGTATGTATGTATGTATGTATGTATGTATGTATGTATGAATGAATGATAACTGCAACTTTGTGTATTAAAACTCATTACTCTTACCGAAGTAATATAGTGCGTGGTTATGTTATGTCATGTTAGGATAGATTATAAACTACATTGGGTTACATTTCGTGAGGTTCGGTGACGCTACAGGAAGTTAGGTGAGGTACCTGGAGGTTAGGTGAATGTTGACTGACTGACTGACTGACAATTATTAGGAAGTGGTTCCAACACGTTCACACACAACCTATACTCATACCACAAGTCCAGAATTAGAGAGGATCATGTGATTGGATATATTTTCAACGATTTACTCAGTGTCTAACCAACTCTTTAGCGATTTAAATGTGGACCTAAAATTAGGTCCGTATATTTGTTTGTCGTGGTGGTGGTGGTGGTGTGCGCCCGTCCATCAGGTTGATTAACCACCAAAACCATAAAGGGTGCGGCCCTGCCGTTTCAGGGCATACACCACATCCATGGCGGTGACGGTCTTCCTTTTTGCGTGCTCGGTGTAGGTGACGGCGTCACGGATGACGTTCTCCAGAAACACCTTGAGGACGCCGCGGGTCTCCTCGTAGATGAGGCCGGATATACGTTTAACACCTCCACGCCGAGCTAGACGACGAATGGCGGGCTTGGTGATACCCTGGATGTTGTCACGAAGCACCTTACGATGACGCTTGGCGCCACCCTTTCCAAGTCCCTTGCCTCCTTTGCCTCGTCCAGTCATGTTGTTGTGGTTGCTACTACAGGTGGTCCTGGTGTGGCTTCGCCCACGGTTTGGTGGGAGTAGGTGGCGTGCTGTGGACGCAGCGGTAGTATCGTTCATCCAAGGCCGTCCCTCCCTCTTGGAGGTGGGGCGTAGCTTGCGGATGACGCATGCGGCACTCGTGGCCAATGAGGTGGCCACTGAGGTGGAGAATGTCTGTATATAAGCCCGCCCGCCTGCCGGGCCGCCCGTATTGACTATTTCGTCGTCGAGATGGCCCGTACTAAACAGACTGCCCGCAAGTCCACTGGAGGCAAGGCTCCACGGAAGCAGCTTGCCACCAAGGCAGCTCGCAAGTCCGCCCCAGCCACCGGTGGTGTCAAGAAGCCCCATCGTTACAGGCCCGGAACCGTCGCCCTTCGTGAGATCCGTCGTTACCAGAAGAGCACAGAGCTACTCATCAGGAAGCTGCCCTTCCAGCGCCTGGTGCGTGAGATCGCCCAGGATTTCAAGACTGACCTGCGCTTCCAGTCGTCTGCCGTCATGGCTCTGCAGGAAGCCTCTGAGGCTTACCTGGTGGGTCTTTTCGAGGACACCAACCTGTGTGCCATTCACGCCAAGCGCGTTACCATCATGCCCAAGGACATCCAGCTGGCCCGGCGCATCCGCGGAGAGCGTGCTTAAGTCCTCTTCCTTGGGGAAAAACAAAAAGCACAACAAAACCTACCAGACATCTATAACTCGGCCCTTCTCAGGGCCAAAGAACTGTTCTGAAGATAATTTTCATGACAATCGAAATGGTTGGTGGTCGGAGAGCGTTAATTTCGGTTACCCAAATCGCCTAACGGTAAGTTGGTAACATTCGTGGAGGTACGATTGTATAGTAGGTCATCAATTCGGGAGGTGGGTGGGTGCAACAAACAAGAGCTAGTAACAAATAAATATATAAAGAATAAGTAAGTAAAGAAATAAATAAAATAAAAGAACATACAATAAAATAAAATAAAATTTTTTTTTACATGAAATAGGCATGCTGCAAACAAGAAATGAAGCCCAAACACACTCCATGTATGTCACTTTGCAGTGGGTGTAAAAGTACTCCACGCAGAATTTATTTATTTATTTATTATGTTTCGATTTAGTCCTGTTTCTACGCCAATAGAGAATGCAGATTATTATAATTTTATTTTTTTTATTTCCCTCTCAATATATCACTGTCGGTAACTGTCTCTTTAACATGTAACTGTGGCTCCGATGGAGCCGATTAAGTTGTAGTAGTGGGATGGCGTGTTTGTTGTGCACAAGTAACCTCTTACTTGGAAGAGGTGTACTTGGTGACAGCCTTGGTGCCCTCAGACACGGCATGCTTGGCCAGTTCACCGGGCAACAAGAGTCGGACAGCTGTCTGGATTTCCCGACTTGTAATGGTGGAGCGTTTGTTGTAGTGCGCCAGGCGGGAAGCCTCGGCAGCGATGCGCTCGAAGATGTCGTTCACGAAAGAGTTCATGATGGACATAGCTTTGGAGGAGACTCCTGTGTCGGGGTGCACTTGCTTCAGTACCTTGTAGATGTAGATGCTGTAGCTTTCCTTCCTCCTGCGCTTCTTCTTCTTGTCACCCTTGGCAATGGCCTTCTGGGCCTTTCCAGCCTTCTTGGCAGCCTTTCCGGAAGTTTTGGGAGGCATGGCGGCACAGTTACTCGTGGCGCGGAGCGAGAGAATTGAAAACTGGCCCGACTAACTTTTCCTTATATACCGAGCGGGCCGCTCAGGATCAGACTGGCTGCAGCTACGGCTCTCTTACATTGGTTGGGTCCGCGAGACGGCCACCTGGCCTGATCCTGAGCTTGGTATAAAAGACCAAGGTGGCGGGCGGAAATTTAACTCCTATCACGAAAAGCAGCAGCAGCAACATGTCAGGACGCGGCAAGGGAGGCAAAGTGAAGGGCAAGTCAAAGTCCCGTTCTAGCAGGGCCGGACTCCAGTTCCCCGTGGGTAGGATCCACCGTCTCTTGCGTAAAGGCAACTATGCTGAGCGTGTTGGTGCAGGTGCCCCTGTGTACCTTGCAGCCGTCATGGAGTACCTGGCAGCAGAAGTGCTCGAGCTGGCCGGTAACGCCGCCCGCGACAACAAGAAGACCCGCATTATCCCGCGTCATCTTCAGCTTGCCATTCGCAATGACGAGGAGCTGAACAAGCTCCTGTCTGGAGTCACCATTGCCCAAGGGGGTGTCCTTCCTAACATCCAAGCTGTGCTCCTCCCCAAGAAGACAGAGAAGAAATAAGAACCCAAGGTTCGTTCACACAAGACAACCTAACCAAACAGGCTCCTTTCGGAGCCACAGGATATCACTTAAAGAGAGAAATATACGACATCAACGTTTTGCAGGATAACACTCTATTTTACGTGTAATTAGCATAGTATTGTGGAAATAGAGTGAAATTGTTTTTGAATGGTGTAGATGTGAAGGGGTACTGCGGGGGCCTGGGGTGGGGGACTTAAACGGGACTTAGAAGGGCGCAAGAAGCAGCAGCAGCAGCAGCAAGGGAGGCGACCTTATTTTCAGTCAGGTTCATACACAAAGAAATACATCAGATTCATTGACAGTACAGTACACATTTACCAGTGTGGGCTAGCCAATTTGGGATAAAGAGCAAGAATGTAATGTCCTCAATGAAGTAATGACATAGTTCAAGATACAATAAGTGAGGTGGCCTGAAGTCTTTGACAGTGTCCCATTCAATAATATAGTAGTGCTTTAAAGGTGTATCACCAAGTTTACATGCTGAGTGTTCCGGTATGGGTACAGCGTTACTAACTAGCCAGATGTGTCTGTATCCTAACCTAATTCTGGCCACGACTACATCACACAGGCAGGCAGGAGCAAGTTGTTTGGACACTCTTCCTAGCCCCCTTGGTCCCTGTTCACCTACCTACTGTAGCAGTAAGTAGGTACCTGTTGTAAATCGAAAGGTTGCCAATTCGTATTCAGGGAAAGTTGTTGGAGCTTCTAAACTTGAACTGACACAATCCGAGGAGTGGTGACCCGAGGATCACAGACACTATCTCTCCCACTACAAATCCCTTCCTAACCTCCTGCTCCTTCCTATGTCCTCCCAAAATTGAACCATGCTATCGCAAAGGTAATAATACAGGTAGAGACAACAACATATTTTCCTATTGTCTTATTATATATTAATAACAGAAACGCTGCCGCCATCCCGGAGGCTTTACATTGTCTCACTGTTCATTCCCTCCACAATTCTTCCTCTTCTTCTTCTTCTTCTTCTTCTTCTTCTTCTTCTTCTTCTTCTTCTTCTTCTTCTTCTTCTTCTTCTTCTTCTTCTTCTTCTTCTTCTTCTTCTTCTTCTTCTTCTTCTTCCATCACTACTTTATTAACGGTGTATGTAAGTTTCACCATGTTTTGCACTACAGCGGTAGAGCAAAGTATATTTTGTTAGCAATAAACCAAAAGCATATTTTATGGCCTAATCATCACTACATAGAACACCACCCATAAAGCATGATACTAGTAGACCACAAAAACTGCTATAAACCCCCAAAGCATATTTTATTGCCTAATCATCACTACATAGAACACCACTCATAAAGCATGATACTATTAGACCACAAACTGCTATAAACCCCAATAATATACTATACTAGTGACTCTAATTGTGTTACCCAATATTATACGAAATAATACTATAAAACATAATAATAAACACACTAATAGTGTATATTAGTTGAATGCACAATCTGATGAGAAGTCAAAAAAAAAAAAAAAAAAAATAGCAACAACCTAGAAAGAGTGTAGAGTATTTTTGTGCAAACTATTATACTAGTAGATGGTCTAAGATAACTGTATGTGAAGGAAAAGGTGTGCTCTCCACTCAAACTTTCTTTTTATGAAATCTCCTACTCCCCAGCTGAGCGGTACGCCCAATGGGAAACAAAACGTGGCACATAACACGCCGCCCGCCAGCTCTGGCTCGGTGAATAGGAATCAGTAATCGGGCGGAGTATAAACAACACCGCCGCCAATGTGCTCCTCCCATCTCTGAGGAAATCTGGCGGGCAACTTAGTATTATATTAGCATGTAATAATAATAACAATAATAATAATAATAATATACTACTACTACTACTAATAATAATAATAATAATAATAATAATAATATTAATAATAATAATATTAATAATAATAACATGCAATTTCATTTTATAACACATACTAACAAAATAGTGTATAGCCTACTATACTTAACTATAATAGGTTAGGTTGCGTAGGAGGATCTAAAAAGTACAGTAGTATACACACACACACACACACACACACACACACACACACACACACACATACATATAGACAACAAACTAAATTAGAAACCACACGTCAGTGAAGTTATCAAATCCTCCAGTTTCCGTCTCCACCTCCTACGCCGACTCAAGTCCCTCGGTGGTCCTGCACACGAGCTCCTCAGTGTTTACACAACATTCATACTTCCCAAGCTCACCTATGCCTCCTCCACCTGGTCTTCCTCCCTAAATGCCACACAACGTAAACACCTAGAAAAAGTGCAAAAGAGGCCATGCAAGATTATTCTCTACCCTTCCTACTCCACATATCAAGAAGCGCTCAACACACTGACCCTTTAGACTCTCACTGACCATCACCACGACCTCATCTGCAAATTAGGTAAGAAACTTCTACACCGGCTCCTACTACCACCTGAGATCCCTAGTCCGAGAATTGCTCTTCGACACCACAACCGCATCCAGCCCATACGTGCACGAACTGATCGCTATAAGAACAGCCCAGTCCCAACCATCGTAAAAATTATCGATAACTTGTAATAAATCAGTGTACTCACTCCCAGTAAACACTACTCCTTGCACTGTCACTATGTTGAAATGAACTGTAGTTTGAGCTTTTCCCCAGCTAGTTATTATATGTCTTATTTGTGTCACTCATGTTACTTGTATATTATTTGTAATTCGTAACCCATTCCCCAAATATGTAACTGTATATTTTCAGTCTTCTGGCTGCCAAGCTCTTTCAATAATCCGTTAATTATTATTATTATTATTATTATTTATATGTTGGCCCATACCAACTCACTCCCCTGAACCCTCCTCCCCAGCGGACTATCAACAAGTTCTTGCCATAAGGTACTATTTCATTTGGCCAAGGAATGGAACCAGTGATGAATAGTGGTGAACAGTGCTTAACTCAGTGAAAAACAACTCGGCAGTTGAGTCTTACCCAAGCTAGCTAACCACCTTCACACAGTGAGGTCCCAGGTACCCAGTTATACTTCCCCTGAGACTCCACGACAGAGAGGCCTGGGACCACACCTCACCCACTTGAATGAGTGAGTCATGTCGACCACGTGGTGTCCCCAAGATGCTACGACAACACGTAGTGAATGTTTTGCTACAGCATCATCATGTGAATTTCCTCATAACACCATCTGTGAGGTAACTGCTACATCATCAGGCCCCTCATAACGCCATCTGTGAGGGAGTTACTACACTACGTGTCTGGTGTTCAACATCT
>NW_024710991.1:22500-51059 GCF_018991925.1 Homarus americanus | reverse complement strand
GTGTTATTTTTTCATGTATTGTATAAAGTGAGTCTCTTTTTTTATATAATAACTCACCTGAAGTGTCGCCCCAGGAAAAGGTAACAGAGACCTTAATGACACAGGTAGATTGTCACTCCCCTCGCCGCCCAGCGTATCCCACCTGAAGATTAACCATCCCGGCGATACCTGGAGGGGGGGGGGCTTAAGTATAATATATACTCTTATATAATAATGTTGATGCTATAATACACTGGCAGTCATAGTACAGTACATGTGTTGCCTTTATTGAGTTGAGTTTTGTATTTTTAGAAAAAGAGAGAGAAATCTGAGCAACATAATATGGAAAGAGAGAGAGAGAGAGAGAGAGAGAGTGTATTACATTGCCACACCTGATTCCTTCCTGGTGTATATTTTTACCACCTCTGGTACAACTGTGTCTCTTGCCGATCTATTTTGCACTGTCGCTTCCTGCCTTTCATCTTCCACCTTTCATCTTCTCCTTCATCTTCTTCTCCCTTCTTCCTCCCTTCCATCTCCCCCATTCATTTCTTCCCCCTTCATCTTCCTTTCCCCTTTATTTTACCCCTCCATCTTCCCTCCTTTTACCTTCCTCCTTCGGTCTTCTCCTTTCTTTTCCACCAATCTCCTTACCTTCCACTGCTGTCTTAGTCCATTACTGTTTTAAGAAATTTAGTTTTTTCAAGGATTTCGATATTTCATTCACTTACAATTCTTTTTTGTTTTAATTTCATTTTCTCACTCCTGATTCAAGTGATTCAAGAGATGCAGATAATTTGAAATAACCAGCCCTTATAATGTCTTTAGTGCCTCTTAAACTTGGGTAAATATTATTCCATTAAGTTTATAAACAAATACACGACTCAGACACGTTGGTATTATAATCACAAAGCAAAGATATCGAGAAGTTGTGACGCTTCATCTGTACAACCAGTTGAGAATAAACTTTCCTTCTCTAAAAGTTACAAGAAATGAGGGAGAGTTTCTCGCCAGGGGGCGCAGCGCTGTGAGAGAAGAATTAAATAAGCCTGATTAGCTAAGAAGACGACCAGGGGTAAGAAATGGTCCGTCGTGAGGATGTGGTTCAGGAGGTGAGGTGAAGATATAAACCTCGAAGACGTCATAAAACACAGAGATGACACTATTTCTAACCTTCCCAAGTCTCTGGTGGGTGGCAGGTGATCACCAACATGAAATACACCAACATGAAATACACCAACATGAAATACACCAACATGAAATGCGCCAAAATGAAATAGAAGATGCCAAGTGAGGTTGATTTTGACTCAGACAGTAACCAAAGCAGGACCTAAAAACAGCCAAGAGTGTTCTAAAATGAGAACTTAAATTATAATTTCTGCCCAAGAGTGCGAGTGAGTGAACTTTAATTTCCATTATAGTACAGTATAAAACTTTAATGAGTTTATCTTCAACGTGATCTTAAATATTAGTGGGTGAATTTTTTCATTGGATAATTAAGTCTTTGAGAATAACATTTTAAGGCGGCCATTTAGTGTCATCATGCTGTAAGATGTAGATACGCTCCAAAAATATGTTTACGATTTTGTGTTAGACGATATGACACAACAGACAAAGGATTTTGACGACCCTACCGAGACAACAGGAGTCACAGTGTTCATTTTGAAATTCATCGGTCTCCTCCATAAAGGCACTTTTGGAGTGTTTGTTTACAACTCCTAGTGGTTAATGTGATGCAGCAGTGTACAGCTCATAGTCCATAAGGTGTTTCTTAGGCCAGACCCTTGAGAGTACAGTGGGTGGTTACACTACTCACCTCCCTTACACTCTCCCTGATGCTTTTGTTAGATGTTGAAACAGGAACTGTGGATCAACCTGTACAGCTTCTCCTTTTACTTTCACACAAACAATAGATTTAACATGTTGCCTAAGTACTTTGATGAAACAATAAGCACAAATGTGTTATCGTCATGATCCGCCTTATGTGATTATATTGCCAGTTGATGTGGGCCGACCTTGTTTTGACACACTGACTGGCCTCGTGTTAATTTATTCTCACTTAACATACTTTTTCGTACCTGAACTCCTCGACCGAACGCTCTTAAAGTTTGTAGAGAAGTTGAAACGGGTCTTATTGATATTCGTGTAGGCAGATTGATAGAGGTCCCAGCAATAAGAGAGTACAGCCGGGTCCTGCTGGAGACACTGAACACATTTCAGTTATTACATCTGGAAATACACGATCACTCACCAAAGAAAACGAAGACAATTTTACCAACTAATATGGTCGAGGTTCTGTAGATATGGACCACAGCTCACGTACGGTCGCTATCTGATCTTCTCGACCAGTGTAACAAGAAAGATCTTTACAAACACTATAATATGTAGTCCACGTGCAGTGACTCAGTAATAACTTATTGCTCCTTTGATTCAAGTGTTCGACAACAAGCCGAATATGTTCCCTCTGTTCCTTTGACTATCTTGTGTGTACGATCTTGTGGACTGGGGCGTGATCACGATCAATGGTTGTCCCACTCACTCACTCACTAGGTTTCCTGCCATCTCTTACCCATGAAATTAGATTAAATCTGCCCTGTCGTATCCTCTTTACCTATCCTATCCCCCTTGTCTCTATTAACCTTAATATATCATCACTCTCTCTCCCCTACTCTCCTTCCCTGCTTCCTCTACCACTATCTCCACCTCCTCTTTCCTTCCCCTTCCACAATTATTATATCCTCATATCTATGTCTGTCATTCTCTTTATCTGTTCCTACTTCTTTCACTATATCTCTCTATCCCCTCAGCCTAAATCACAATGGCTACAAGAACGAGAGCTTGTGTTGGTAAAAGAGGAATTTTTGAACACCATGACAAATGTATATTTTTTGATGACTTAGGGAGAACGTGTGGCGTGATTAGTGTAGAAGAGGAGATTGTCATACCCTTCTACCCAGTCTTGTTAGTCTCTTATGCCCCACCCTGCCAGTCCTCATATCCTACCCTACTAGTTCCTCATACCCTACCCTGTTAGTCCCTCATACCCTACCCTGTTAATCCCTCATGCCCTACCATTCCAGTCCCTCATATTCCACCCTACCAGATCCTCATACCTCACCCTTCCAGCCTGTCTTTGTGTCCCAACCAAATTAAGTTCTGTAAAAATCTACCTGATGTCTTTCGCCTTCCCTTACCATCATCTCCCAATTGGTTGTCTTGTAAATAGTAGATCGATGCCCTGGAGTCTCTGGTAGTTTCAATAAGTCTGGAGCCCAACTCATTAAGGAACTTCAGGGTGCTGTCATGCTGGGGAGGGAGGGAGAGGGAGCGGCATTATGCTGTCATGCAGGGGAGGGAGGGAGAGGGAGCTGCATTATGCTGTCATGCGGGGGAGGGAGGGAGAGGGAGCTGCATAATGTTGTCATGCTGGGGAGGGAGGGAGAGGGAGCTGCATTATACTGTCATGCTGAGGAGGGAGGGAGGGAGAGGGAGCTGCATTATGCTGTCATGCTGGGGAGGGAGGGAGGGAGAGGGAGCTGCATTATGCTGTCATGCTGGGGAGGGAGGGAGAGGGAGCTGCATTATGCTGTCATGCTGGGGAGGGATGGAGAAATCGTGTCCTGTCATGCTGGGGGAGGGAGGGAGAGCAGGTTGTAATGTTGTCATGCTTTCAGGGGAGGGAGGGAGCTGCATTGTGCTGTCATGTGGGGAGGAGGAGAGGGAGCTGCGTGCGTGTCATCACTGGGGAAGGAGGAGAGAGCTGCATTATGCTGTCATGCTCGGGAAGGAGGGAGAGGGAACTGCATTATGCTGTCAAGCTGGGGATGGAGGGAGAGGGAGCTGCATTATGCTGTCATGCTTGGGAGAGAGGGAGAGGGAGCTGCATTATGCTGTCATGCTGGGGAGGGAGGGAGAGGGAGCTGCATTATGCTGTCATGCTGGGGAGGGAGGGAGAGGGAGCTGCATTATGCTGTCATGCTGGGGGAGGGGAAGGAGGGCTGCATTATGCTGTCATGTAGGGAAGGGAGGGAGGGGGGAGCTGCATTATGCTGTCATGCTGGGGAGAGAGAGGAGAGAGGGGCTGCATTATGCTGCTCATGCTGGGGAGGAGGATGGAGGAACTGCATTATGCTGTCATGCTGGGAAGGGAGGGAGAGGGAGCTGCATTATGCTGTCATGCTCGGGAAGGAGGGAGAGGGAACTGCATTATGCTGTCAAGCTGGGGATGGAGGGAGAGGGAGCTTCATTATGCTGTCATGCTGGGGAGAGAGGGAGAGGGAGCTGCATTATGCTGTCATGCTGGGGAGGGATGGAGAGGGAGCTGCATTATGCTGTCATGCTGGGGAGGGAGGGAGAGGGAGCTGCATTATGCTGTCATGCTGAGAGGGAGGGAGCTGCATTATGCTGTCATGCTTGGGAGGGAGGAGAGGGCTGCTGCATTGCATGCTGTCATGCTGGGAGGGAGAGGAGAGGGAGCTGCGTGGCTGTCATGCTGGGAGGGAGGGAGGGCATTATGCTGTCATGCTGGGGAGGGAGGGAGAGGGAGCTGCATTATGTTGACATGCTGGGGAGGGAGGGAGAGGGAGCTGCATAATGTTGTCATGCTGGGTAGGGAGTGAGAGGGAGCTGCATTATCCTGTTATGCTGGGGAGAGAGGGAGAGGGAGTTGCATTATGTTGTCATGCTGGGGAGGGAGGTAGAGGGAGCTGCATTATGCTGTCATGTCGGGGAGGGAGGGAGAGGAGGTCGCATTATGCTGCATGCTGCATTAATATAATGCAGCATAACTCCAGCAGTCTCACTACAGCTTTGTATGTTTACTGTATGTTTGCAGTCGAATGAAAACCTGAGAGACTACTCAATATAAGTCCTTTCATTATCATTGTCACGGACACAGACACAAGAATTCAATGGATCTAAGTAACGAAAATAAGGAATAATTTAAGTTGTTGTCAAAGACTTTCATATGATTATTGTTTATAACTGAAGGTCTTGGAACTATTTTATCACAACAAAGAAATATAATGCAGTAAAACATGGACAGTGACGAAGTACAATAAAGAACAAACACAAACTGTGACATAGAGAACATCCAAGATACAGGAAGACAAACAATAGTAAAATGACAAGGACAGTCATGAGGACACTGAAGGTGAAACTAACAAAAGATTTTGTTTTCTCCATAATACAAAAATATCTGTTAATATTCGTTTTTATTCCAATAGGTATTTGGCATTTTTTTACCATTATCACTAGGATTATTTTCCGGTTAGGTCAGGTGAGGTCAGGTAAGGTAGGTTAAAGAATACCAAAATACCAAAAAAAAAAAATATCTACCAATTGGGGAAATTGGGATGAAAATTTTTTTTTACCCAATTTTCTCCAAGAGGTGTAAGATGATCTTGCAGCTTCATACAAATTCACTAAACAACAATAATAATCCAAGAGTTAGTAAGGCATCACCTGGTCATGTTAAGCCCACCTGGTGAAGATAAACATGTTGGTAATGTTTGTATCGTGACTGAACCACCTCACACAGCAGCCCTGAGGCTTTAGGCCACTGACTTAAGTGCTTACATTATACAAAATAACGCTCTGTAATGGCCGATGATGCTGTTTTGGTTGTCTAATTGTAGTTTCCAACACGGTAATTACAGCAGGTATCTTTTTATTATCCTGCCATTAAAATAATTAAGTGAATTTATAGACTTACGTAACATCATGAAAGTATAAACCGATGAATTAAAATTAAATAATTATCTTATAAAACAACTAATCTATTTAATTTTCCTTTGAGAGTTAAAGGGATAAAATACACACTAACTGGAGTCTAACTAACCTGGTGTGACTCCTCTCCGCCCCACCCAACACATAATCATCCACTCCAGGTAACCTTACACCGCCTAATGGAGCCAAACCTAATAGAATCACACCGAACTTATCCAAATAAACTTTTCAGTAGGTAACCTTGACTCTACCACACCTTGGCTTTAGACGCTAGTATAAGTCTGGCTGGAGGGACCGTAGTCATTATAAGGGAAGCTTTTTAATAATAGCCATTACCTGCCTCCCGTTAACACTAATGAAATGTTCCTAAAATTAAACAAACTACAATTAAATCCAAATCCTTTTGAATATTTACATAATTTACTGGAGTGTTTCATTATGTTAGTGTGGGGGGCGTTTGTTGTGGCCGGGACTCCTCTTCAGATAATATAAATACAGATAATGTTGTTTTAATAAGTAATCTCTTAATGAAAATGTAGAGAAAATTGGTCAACAAATCTTAACAGTTATCCTGATTTCTTAAAGAACAATAGAGGAATAAGAAGAGGAGGAGGAGGGAAAGAAAAGAAAGCATAAAGAAAACAATATAACAAAGATGAACAACAGAGAAAAAATGAAGAGTAAGATGAAAGAAACTTAGACTGATCAAAAAGACGTATAACAATCTGATTAAAACTAATCACTATATTAGATCAGATCAGATCAGATCAAGGTTAGGTTAGTTTTGGTTAGATAAGGTCAGGTTAGGCTAGGCTAGGCTAGGCTAGGCCAAGGTGGGTGGAGCTTTGCTGACGTCAGCAGGCAGACTTCCTCGCCTACCTCTCACCTCTTATAAACAGAACATTTTATGGTTCTATATACTGTACTTTGTTATCTCAGTATCTCACATAGAAAATAATACTAATAGAGAGTTTAATCTTGCATATAACTTTAGCTAAGGACACCAGTCAGTGTGGTGGGTGATACACAGAAGGAAAGGTTAAAAGAAAAACAATGTATTTCAGTTATAGTCTTGTATTTAAATAACTGCAGCTTAAGATAGGGTAATGATGACTATATATACAGTTGCCTACAGGAGTTCTTTTCCTCCCTGTTTGTCCATTATACTAATAATGTAGACATGAGGTGACAGGAGTTATGACTTCATATGATAAGTGTTACAGCCACTGACAACAGATTATCAGATTATGGGTGGTGGGGGGGGGCAGTTAGAGCAGGTGATCACAGGTGCTGCCTTTGCCTCCAGGTGTGAGTGATGTGACAGGAATTATGACCTCACAAGACAAGTGTTACCTTCACTGACACTTGTTTCATCAAAAGATTAAACACGTAGACGTTTACAGTCATCCATAGACTCACATTTATGGTACAACAGTTGCAGAAGTGCATGCAACACACCTGGTTCCACATTGAGCTGAGAATCCAACGATGCAGTGTACTGATACTTGGGAAACGAAATTGACTTCTATCAGGCAAGTAGTGATAAGCTTTCGGGCTTAAGCTGCGAAAGGTCAGTACTCGACTGACATCCTCCTCAGACCAGTATATTACAGGAACACCAGTTGAGAACAAAATCACTTGGGAAGAGATAAAAAACTACTTAAAACATCATTAGTCGCAGCAGTAGCCTTGATAAAAGTATTTTCTCTTTGGTCTTGCAAATAAATCCTCTCCTTCTCCCATCCTTTTTTTTTCTCAGTGAGAGGAACATCTCTCTCCCTCCTTACATCATCCAGTTCACGTTGTAAATCCACAGTGATCAGAACTGGTCTCTCTTCCTCTGACTTGTCTGCTACTATTAATGTTCCTATGTCCAATAGGGCACAGAGAGAGAGAGAGAGAGAGAGAGAGAGAGAGAGAGAGAGAGAGAGAATTGTAACTATGTACAATTGCCTACAGGATAACCTTTCCTCCCTGTTGTGCTCATTATATTAATAATGTAGACATTAGGTGAGGTTCTTAGATTAGACTTTTTGTGCAAGAGATAGGAAACGTAGGACTTAGGTGTGTTCTCCTGTGGCTGGGATAGGGCATGTAGCTGAGAGGATAGATAGAGTCTTGTCAGGGGAAGTACCAATCCGGTAGTGTGTCTTAGAGTAGGAGGCAACGACATAGGAAAGGTTAGGAGTGAGGAACTTTTCAGCAGGTATAGGGAGGCATTAGGGAAGATTAGTGATAGGGTAGGGAACCCAATAGTATGTGGTGTCTCGTCTAGAAGAGGAGTTGGCGGTGAAAGGCTGTCCAAGGCAATTGCTATAAATTGCCGACTGGAATAAAAAAAACATTGTGTAAGCAATGGTTGGGCGTTCATTGATAACTGGCGACGATTCTACGGCAACGACTACCTGTACAGTCGTGACGGGGTACACTTGTCTGGAGCGTGAAATTGTCACTCCGAAGGGGAAGTTTCGCCAGTAGATAGAGGGGAGTATAATTGGTTACTCAGAACAAGGGGTAAAACAGGACCAGGGAAGGGTAGGTTTAAATGTGTACTATACAAACAGTAGGAGCATTAGAAATAAAATAGACTTGCTGAGAGCGGTTGTATGTACTGAGAATGTAGACGTCATAGTAGCCACCTAAACCTGGATGAATCTGGCGAGCAAGAACTTTTTATCTGAGTAAGACAAAGAAGGGTACAACCTTTTTCACAAGGACAGGGAAGGTAGGAAGGGGGGAGGAGTTGCACTCTTCGTCAGAGATACATTAAAATGGTGCATTAATAATACAATAAAGGGTGAAATAGGAACTGAGTCTGTATGGGTAGAAATGGCAGAAAGAAGCGAAAACTAATTATGGGAGTGATTTACCGGCCCCCAAGTCTTGGGAAAGAAGCAACTCAGCCCATATGGCAGGAAATGAGTAGGGCAGCAATATACAACAACCTATGCATTATGGGGGATTTCAACTTCAGAAATATTGACTGGGACAACATTGTAGGTGACTATGAATCTGAAGACTTCCTAGACGCAGTACAGGACAATTTTTTGAATCAACTAATTACAGAACCTACTAGAGGTGACAATATATTAGACCTAGTATGAACAAATAAAGAAAATATTATCAGAGATATCACAATAGGGGAAGAACTTGGGAACAGTGATCACAGAGAAATCAGGTTTACCCTAAATTTGGAAAGGAAAAATAATGAAAATATGGTCAGAGTCCCAGACTTTCCATCGGCGGATTATGAGGGGTTAAGAAGGTACCTAGGCTTAGTTTAGAGTGTGTTGTATACACAATGTCCCGAGAAAGCAGTCATGATTATAAGAACCAATTTCGTCTTTCACTGCTTTTGAAGGCTATTGACTTAAGGGGAGGGGGGGGTGAGAGGCGTGGCCTAGAATGGCGGACAGGTGTAACGCTTGTCATTAATTAATAAAGAGCTTGTAAGCTGGTAAGATTAATTCGTCGAGGAATACGTCTCCTTTGTGAGTCAGCTTATTCACAACTTGATAACTCGGTTAAGCGCGATGTTTCCAGAAGTTGCTAACCATGTTAACAAGTTTAGCTAAGACGGTGACTATCGTGAAAGACTTTGGCTCCTCCTCGATAAAAAAAGTCAACTTGTTATCTCAGCGTTCATGTAGAGCGGGGAATCATTAGTTTAGGCACAGCCGGTGTTTCGCATAGTGTATGTGTCTTAATATTGGCATAGTTTATGTGAGTATATGTTTGTTAGCATAGCATGTGTGTCTCAGTGTTGACATGCCGAGTATATCTCAGTTTTGGCATAGCGTGTGTAGTGCATTCCAGAGGCAGGCGAAGATTTACACCCTCAACTGACTGGGTTTCGTGTGTATTCCACTACAACAACGAGCATTGCCCAGCGTACTTGTTCAGTTTACCTTCATCGCTCTTTAATACGTGGGAACAACACAAGAGGCGGTTTTCTGTACAGTCTTACAACACCAGTGACGATCAATCCTGTGTCGTCCAGGGCAGAGTTGGATCCTGACATCAATTATACAGACATTCCACTCCACCAATTCTATTTATCACATTCCACTCTTAGGTAAGGTGCATCAAAGGGTATAGAAATCTAGAAGGGTGAAATAACATTGGTGGAAAGCTAGAGTGGAAACCGACAGGAAAATACCTCCCCCTCCCCACAAAAATATTTAACACACGGGTAGAAAAACAAACACACATTGTATATATCCTGACTTTACACATGTAGTATACCAAGTGAATCTATAACACCCACGGAGATTCACAACACTTCAAACTAAACTATCTTACAAAGCCTAACGTGTCCTGAATTAGATCACGTTGGGTATAGTGATTCTATTTCATCAGGTGAGGGTTGGGAAGCCTTGTGTTCTCCCGTTAAAGGACCAGCTTGTTACCTATGCCTGTAAACCTTTTTTTAAAACACAATTATGATTAGATTAGGTTAGGTTAGGTTAGGATAGGTTAAGTTAGATTGGGTGAAGTATGGTTAATCCGTGAATTAAAACAAAATTTTTTAATCTTCGTTTTGTTAATCTGACAATTTATTTTCGTGGGAGTATCAACAGCAAGAAGCACCAGGGTTGTATGCAGAGATGGGGGCTACAAGCATAATGAATTAACGAGCTTCAAACACTAAACAACCTTGAATGACAGACCACAAACGACACAATCTCTTCCCCTGATAACACCAATTACTAGAAAAAAATATATACCAGATTAAACTCTTCTTATACACAGGAAGAGCCAAGAGTGTTTAAAGGAAGTTAGTTTGATTTTCTATAATATCAGTAATATCGATTCTAACATTACAAAGTTGTTTATCCGTCAAAGACTTTTTATGCATTTTTATAATTTTATATTTATTCCCCGATATCCTGAGTATGTCCATTCGTGTGTTCGTTTCCGTGTATGATCATGTGTTATTGTGTTCGTGTGTCGTCCGTAGGTTCGTGTGTTCATCTTTCTAGGAAGGAAGTTTAACCCTGACAGCTTGAATAAAGGACCCTGGCCAAACTCTGTACCTGACATGACCCAACCTAACCTAAACACAATTTAAACTAAACTGAACACGACTAAACCATGCTGCTATCTATCTAAATTTTGTCAAGCTCAAATAATCCTTGTCACCACTGTCATACACCCACCAACCCACAGTCATACACCCATCAACCTACAGTCATACACCCATCAACCCACAGTCATACACCCACCAACCCACAGTCATACAGCCACCAACCCACAGTCATACACCCACCAACCCACAGTCATACACCCATCAACCTACAGTCATACACCCACCAACCCACAGTCATACCAACCCACAGTCAACCCACCCAGTCATACAGCCACCAACCCACAGTCATACACCCATCAACCCACAGTCATACACCCATCAACCCACAGTCATACACCCACCAACCCACAGTCATACACCCACCAACCCACAGTCATACACCCACCAACCCGCAGTCCACCCATCAACCCACAGTCATACACCCACAACCCACAGTCATACACCCACCAACCACAGTCATACACCCCAACCCACAGTCATACACCCACCACAGTCATACACCCACCAACCCGCAGTCATACACCCATCAACCCACAGTCATACACCCACCAACCCACAGTCATACACCCACCAACCCACAGTCATACACCCATCAACCCGCAGTCAAACACCCATCAACCCACAGTCATACTCCCACCAACCCACAGTCATACACCCATCAACCCACGGTCATATACCCACCAACCAACAGTCATACACCCAGCCTCTGTATCTGACTTTACCTGACCTGACTTAACCAGATCCAATCAAGAAACCCATTATTTTTCACCTCTATTACACCATGAAGCAGGTATTGAGGCCACCTGACCTGACCTCAATTACTCTGCAGTATTCCCAAGGCATCTGACCACCTCTGCTATCGTATTCGGTACACCTAACATGACATGACCTGACCTGGCCTGGCCTGACCTCCAAGAACGAGAAAATATACCCAAGATCTATTTAAATCTATCCCAGAAATTTAAACCTTCAATATATTTGTTTTTAGTTCATTGGTTATGTCTTTGTTTTGCTCTTGTGTTTACGGTTCTTGTTTATGAATTAAAGAAACTATAAGAGAATCCAGCCCGTCAAACTTCTACTGATAATCACAACTCGAATTATGCAACTGAAGAACAACAACAACAATAAAAAGAACAAGAACAAAAAGAACAGCAGGATATAATTCCTATAGAACCTCATGACTAGTTTATTAATGCCTTAAGAAACACTAACAACAATCCTCAGCCAACACGGACCTACAAAACATCAACAAGGTGACGACAACAACAGCTCAAACGCTCCAGCTTAACACCTACAAATTTCCGGGAGTTTAGTGTCGCTACATGAAACAAACACGGCGGCGAGTCCTACAGCTACACACTGTAATGGTCGGCGGAGCAAAGGACGAGACAGCGACGCGTACTCATTGGTGGAGCTTTAATAACAACAGCATGTGGTAACTAGGAGATGTGTGTGTGTTGTGAGGTAGTGAAGGACCACAACATCTCACGTTTTGTGTTACACGTCAAAGACTGAACAATGTGAAGCAGCGGCCCTCCCCCCACACCACGCTGCCTGTAGTAACACCACCGTTAATAAAGGACAAAACGGTACAATATGGAGGTGGGGGGTGGCGTGTGGACAAGGCACGAGAGAGCGGCCTTGTTAATATGATGGTCACCAGACACGGCCAACACCAGGTGGCGGGTGTAGCTCTTCCTGCTGAATAAAAACCAAGAGCGAGTTTGACGACGCTACACGAACACCGTCCTCAAGGGGGACATCTTGGACTCGAGTGTGAGAGATAGAGACTCCCAAACAATCAAACACGTCTGGTTAATTCCTTCACTTTTATATAAGAACACATTCGTCTTCAACTAAACACGATTTCTTTTCAACTTCTCCTAAAAAAATTCCTCTTCGACTCCAAGGCTGAAATTCGAGTCCCACTTGAAACGAATAAAATAAAATATATGTGAAGAGAAAATGTAAATAGTGTGTTTGACTGTGTGAGGCTGATGGAAGCAACACTAATTATGCTGTATAATGGGTTGTGTTCAGTAAGGTCAGAGTGATTAGTGGCGCGCGCCATCACCACTTCCCGCCTCCTATACACGCCCCTACACCCACCACGCCTCCCTCTTGCCCAACTCAACACGCCCACTTAGCTACCCCTACACGCCCCTTACCCTCCCCCACCATACACCACGCCCCTTGCTGCCTACCCCTTACGCGCCCCCACCCCTCCACACCACGCCCACCCACTCATCGTACACTAATAAGGTGATAAGATTACCTCATCATGACACTGGTGTGAATCAGCATCAGGAACTCACCTTCCCCTGCATCAAGGTGCCCACCCTCACCCACCCTACCTGGCAGCCACTCACCTGCGTATTATACCACCTGACACGGGAAATCACACACACACGGGATGACACGGTAGAACACAGTGCTTGTAAGGTAAATAGAAGCCAGTCTTAATGGGTCCCAACCTTAAACTATTAGGACTGAGGCCCATTAGTATTGAGAGCCGTCAGGATTGGGACTCATTAAGACTGAGGTCTATTAAGACTGGAACCATTAGGCCTGTGGTATCTTTGGACTGAGGCTCATTAGGACTGAGAACCATTGGAAATGTGACCAATTAGAATTGGGGCCCATTAAAACTGGGACCCAATAGGACTGGGGCCCATTAGGACTAGGGCCCATTAGGACAGGGGTTCATTTGATAAGATGCCCACCTAGTAAAAGTGCAAAAGAGGGCATGCAAGATTATTCTCTCCCCTTCCTACTCCACATATCAAGAAGCGCTCAACACACTGACCCTTTCGACTCTCACTGACCATCACCACGACCACATCTGCAAATTTGCTAAGAAGCTTCTACACCATCCTCGACACCGGCTCCTACTACCACCTGAGATCCCTAGCCCGAGAATTGCTGTTTGACACCACAACCGCATCCAGCCCATAAGTGCACGAACTGATCGCTATAAGAACAGCCCAGTCCCAACCATTGTAAAAATTATCAATAACTTGTAATAAACCAGTGTATTCACTCCCAGTAAATACTACTTCTTGCACTGTCACTATGTTGAAATGCACTGTAGTTTGAGCTTTTCCCCATCTAGTTATTATATATCTTATTTGTATCACTTATGTTACTTGTATATTATTTGTAATTCGAAACCCATTCCCCAAATATGTAACTGTATATTTTCAGCCTTCTGGCTGCCAAGCTCTTTCAATAAACCGTAAATTATTATTATTATTATTATGACACTTAATTCTACCAGTTGAATCACAGGTGATGGCCGTCAGCCACGGTAGTTGAACACCAACTCAAAACAAGGGTTCGACTCCCGAATGAGAAAAATGTCCAATAAACAACATTTCAGGTCGAGTTGTTTACATATTGAATGGGGGGACGGCCATCTTGTTTCCCTTTTTCACCGGGGGATTCTGCCGGCCGGTGTCACGACATGGCCGCCGGAGCCCATATAACCCCTTTGTTACTACTGCTGCCGGATACACCTATGTTGTAACCATAGATGTATCTGGCACATATACACACCTGACTCGAAGTCAGGTGTAACCACCACCTGTACACTAGGGTGTGTCAATTTAGGGGGTGAACTGGCTTAATTGAAAATCGAGTAATTTGGTAGCAATTTATTGTAGTCTTTAAGCATGCAAAACAATATTCTGGCATAAATTTTTTTTTATAATAAGTCCTACCTACATCAAATGGATTTTTAAATGTACATATTTGTGAATTTATAACATAACCAGCGTTTGCACACATGTTACTGTTTCAAGTTTCAAATTATTATATTTTATTATCCGTAGTCTATTTGAAAGTAACCAATGCCTTCATACTCTCTTTGCTTTGGTTTCTTGTCATCAGTAGTCTGCTTGCTATTTGTGCTTTGATGTAACCTTCTCGCCTCTCGTGGCTGTAAACATGGCCCGCTGCTTCTGTGACCATTTTCACACATCTCTCCACACTTTGAGTGTGGGAAGGCCACTTCGGCACCTGCATTGGAGTCTCTTTAAGGTTTCTCAATTCTTGGCTAGTTAGACTTGTTGTCAATGGTGGCTCTAAGACTTCCAAACTCAAGTCAACCAATTCTGACAATTTGGTGGCATTGACGTTTATTGGGGGAACTTTTCTTGAATGAAACGAACAGTCTCCCAACTGGTCGTCATCTATTAGCGTTCCTCTAATCTTTAGAATGACTTCTACAGCCTCGGTTCGGAGATTGGTACATTGACTGCAAAGCATTGCTTGCAAAACTGCTTCTGATCGAGCATACCAAGCGGACCTTCTTGCCACAGGTAACACGATGTCCCTCACTACCTTCCTCTGTGTTCTTACTAGCTGCAATTGAAACAAAAGGTGATTGGGCCCATCCACCCACATAGGATTAAGTTTCACACTAAACCACTGGGGAAGATAAACTCCAATAATAAATTCAACAATTAACCTCAAATTCTTCAGCACTTTGCCCTTCAATTCGTGTTTGGAAATCCAAATCCTGCAGAAACGAAGAGCTGTAGTTAACCAACGGCTGTGACTGACAGGTCCAATCTCCAAGAGAGCCAATGACTGAGGCACTTCTCCTGATCTTATTGCTTGGGCAATACGATAAGCATAGGATTGATCTGTGCTGAGATCTTTGATGACTCCTTCAGACAACGCCGGAAGGGGAGGGCCAACTTCGACCTTTGGAAAGGTTGTATTTATTTCTAGTTGTGTTGCTTCATCCAGCATGATGCCAAGGGGACCTGACCACTTGTTGTTGCTCTTTGTAGGACCATCAAGTTCCTGGATGAGATGACGAAGAGGTAGCTCGCCTGTATGTAAATCACATACAATCCAAACAAGTCTTCTTCCTAGTTTTTTCTCTAAATGCGTCATTACACCCCCCTGCCATCCGGTGTTCACTGCAGTTGAATCTCCACCAACAGCCTGCAGTGAACTGCCAAGTCCTCTCTCCTGAACCCAACATAAAATATGATCAGCAATGACCTCTGCATGTTTCTTCCCTTCTACTTCAGTTTCGGGAGCAAAGTGAAACAAAAACCGACCACCAGGCTCAGAACAGACAGAGTAGTGTTCTTCTTTGATGAGACCTGGAAACTTTCTGTTCACTCCCTCTACTTCTAGCAAAACTTTTGTGTCATCTATTCTTCCATCAAACAAAAGACAGGAGAGCCCTCCCTCGCTTAAATCTTTTTCATGCTGATCAGATATTTCCTTCATTATTTTTTCTTGTGCTCTTCTAATTTTATTATGATCTATCACCAAAGATACATCCTCTCGGCTGATGAGGCCTGCATCTATCCAAGCGGCAGTTGCAATTTCTGCAGCCTCACGAAGTCCAGCATGGTGGCGAATACTAGCTAAAGCAATGTTTGAAATATTTCTTGTGTTGTATTTCATTTTCTTTGGTAAAGGTTCAGATGGCTCTTTGGAACTATCATCTGATGTTGCTTCCTGTTCATCAGAAGAACTATCAAAGAAGTGATAAACATCTTGACACAGCTCTTCCTCTCTTTGGATGGCTTCTTCACTCTTCATTTTCTTCTTTTGTTCCCTCTCTCGGATTTGTTCTCTCTTCTTGGCATTAGCAATCTGCTTCTTTGTTTCTGAATAATCTATTGAACCCATTTGCATACTTCCTTGGCCTTCTGCCTTTGTCCTCTGTGCCTTTATAAATTCAAGCTCTAAAACAGGGATCTTCTTTTCACGAGGACAACCACAATCAATGTGGGAATTATTTTCTCTCTTACCTGAGTGAGAACAGTTGGATTCAGAACATAATTGTATGGAGCACTTGCAGGTCAAAATGTCAAACAGAGTATCAAGTGTGTGCAGAAATTCATTTTTCCTGGCCAAGTTTCCTTTACCAAGTGATGTTTCAACTGCTTTGTGCCATAATTTTGTTAGTTTTAGCTCAATAGTTCGACACTGATTAATCACAGGTGGTTTGAATAGTGCATTAGCTTTTGTCCATTGATGCAGAAGAGGGACTATCATGTCATTTATGAGTTCTTTATCTGTATAGTTCCTTCTGTCCTTTGCATTTTTTTCTCGAAGGAGTAACCCTAATCTTAGCATGTCTCTCACTGTTGGAAGTTCTGATACAGGAAGCTCCTTCCCTTTACCAACTAGCAGGCTCAAGTGGGTTGACAACTGACTTCTTGTCTTCAATTTTGACATCTTCACACTATCTGACAAATAGAAAAATATTTCAATGTTTCATAATTCAATTGTTGTTTCAAAAAATATCAATTTGTTTATCAAAAATGCTGTAACAGAAATAACATAATAATTTCTTAGAACATAATGTTTTATACAATGATATAAGTAACTGCGACAATCAATATGCCCTACTTACAATAATTAAAATGTAGAATTCGTCTGGTAGAGTAGGTGCAAGTGCAATGAGAGCAAACCACCGTCTATGATATCTAGAAGGAGAGTGAGCCGGGCGCCTTATCCTCACGCTTGGTACAAGTCAAAACAAGAATTAAACTGTCCCACACGGAGAGCCTGTTCATGTTCATGTTCTGACATGCATATTGTACACAAGCTATAGAACCATAAAATACTCCATAATCCATATGCTTACATGAGATTAGTTAATATCAAGTGAATAATTCTAATCAAGTCTCATTAATTTGTTGAAATACTGATATTTGAAACTTTAAGGTATAATTGATGTAGGTGAGGGTTATTTCAATTCATTTTTGTTTGCTAATCTCAAGTTTAGACATAAAGAGGCACAATATTTTGACTACCAAATTTGATTTTTAACATGTTGACAAAATTGACACACCCTACTGTACACACCTGTACATCACACACCACAACACCTTCCACACTCCCAACCAAACTTAAAGCAATTATTATATATCTATAGTGTAACTAACTACACATTACAATACACTGAAATAATAAAACAAAAATATATTCAGAATCTAAGAGAAGTATAGGAGAATAATCCTTAAATACAAACTCTATAAAACTTAATCGTGGTTACACCGCATATTTTTCAGTAAGACAATATATATAATTACATTGGGCAGTCCATTACCACAAATTACACTGATAAACGGTACGTAATGGATACTGAATTACAAGTCTCATAACTAAGTCTGGCTAAAACAGTGGTAGACATTGTTTAGACATAAGCCAGTTGACTGCTGAGGTGAACATTAAACTAGTATGATAAAAATAGCAACCAATGATTTGAAGATTAATTAATGCAAATGTGAAATACCTAAGAGAATAGCAAATAAATGAAATACACCAACGCGATAAATAAATAAGAATGAATGGAAAATTATTGAACAATAAAATGAAAATAAGAAAACGAATAAACAGTAAAATGAAAATAAGTAAGAATAAAAAAAAGAATAACAATTACTACAATAAAACTAAATAAAACAAAATAAACAGAAAAGAATAAGAAACACAATAAATAAATAACACAGCAACACAAACAACATCATTTACTGTGTTACTTCACATCAACGTGTCCAACATTTGTCTTGACTCCATTTTCGTGAATATAACACACATCCCGGTAAAAAAAAAAAACACCAACGACAACAATAAATAAATAAACATTAAAAATAAATTCAATATATTTTCCCTAAGATTTTTTTTACTACGAAGTCAGGGCAAAAAGTTTGTATACGAATCTTCCTCAACATAATGCGGGGAAGCAGTTCTTTCACCACAGTTATACTCGTAGGTTATACTGTAGAGATCCCCCGTGTTCAGAATACAGAGCCACTTATTGACGGTACAGTTACAGCCATTTATTGACGGTACAGTTACAGCCACTTATTGACGGTGCAGTTACAGCCACTTATTGACGGTACAGTTACAGTCCAAACTTCTTGTACACTTGGGGGCGGTTGACAACATGTGAACGCTGCTTGCATTATAAATTGTCAGAATAAAAAACTAAAAAAAAAAATCCGATACTAAGAAAAAACTGAGTAAATTAATGTTAAAATATCAATCTACCTTACCTACATCACCTCCTTAAGTAGATGGTATATTATCCAGCATGTCCAGGGAATACCCGAGGCACCGACTCTATTCAGAGATAGTGAAGAAAACAAATTAAGTGAGATAGTAGTGACTAGTAACGATGTTAGTAAGCAAATAGACAAACTAAAGCCTAATAAGTCACCTGGTCCCGATGAGATATTTGCCAGAGTATTAAAGGAATGTAAGGAAGAGCTTAGTATGCCCTTAGCAAAGTTGTTTAACATGTCATTAAAAACAGGTGTAGTACCAGAATCCTGGAGGATAGCGAATGTAATACCGATTTTCAAGAAGGGGGATAGATCACTATCCTCTAACTACCGCCCAATCAGTCTAACATCAATAGTAGGCAAATTACTGGAAGCAATCATTTCAAACTCTATTCGAAATCACCTGGAGAAGCACCGATTGATCAATGATTCCCAGCATGGCTTCACAAGCGGACGTTCTTGCCTAACTAATCTATTAACATTCTTTTCATCAGTTTTCGAATCGGTGGACGAGGGGCACAATTATGATGTGGTTTATCTCGACTTTAGCAATGCCTTCGACAGAGTCCCCACGAAAGACTAATTAGAAAGGTAGAAGCTCATGGCATCAAAGGTGACATCCTTAAATGGATTAGGGCGTGGTTACAGGACAGGAAACAGCGAGTGAGCATTAACGGCACTAAGTCCCATTGGAGCAACGTCACAAGTGGAGTTCCCCAAGGCTCAGTACTTGGACCACTATTATTTATTATATACATAAACGACATAGATATCGGCATTGACAGCAACATAAGTAAATTTGCTGATGACACTAAAATAGGACGTGTTATCAAATCTGACGAGGACTCGGCAAAACTACAGGAAGATCTAAACAAATTTTTCGAATGGTCTGAAAAATGGCAGATGAAATTCAACGTCTACAAATGTAAAGTACTCAGTATAGGAGATGTAAACAGGGAAACCAGATACCAGATGAACAACGATGCCATAGAGAAATCCGACTGCGAGAGAGATTTAGGAGTAATGATAAGTAGGAACCTTAAGCCAAGTAAACAATGTGTTTTTGCTCGTAACAAGGCTAATAAAGTACTTGGGTTCATACAAAGGAGTGTTAGTTACAAGACTAGCGAGGCCATCCTAAAACTGTATCTTGCTCTTGTGAGACCACACCTGGATTACGCAGTTCAGTTCTGGTCACCGTATTACAGAATGGACTGTGGAGCAACGGATTCAAGTTGGATAAGTTTAGGTTTAGGAGGGAGATAGGAAGAAACTGGTTCACAAATAGGGTGGTGGACGAGTGGAACAAGCTTAGCAACTTTGTAGTAAGTGCGGGAACTCTGGAAAGTTTCAAAAGGAGGCTAGATAGATTCATGGATGATAGAGAGTGGTAGTAACTCTCGACAGGAGCTGCCATGCACAGGCCAACCGGCCTATTGCAGACTCCTTATTTTCTTATGTTCTTATGTTCTTAAATCCTCAACATAAAAGACAAATTCACCTCCATGTGTTAAAATCTTACTACACTACATTACCGTCACCACTATACCAAACCTGTGTAATATTAACACACTAATACACTATTAAGACATCACCAAATCCATCAATAAACAGTACATCTTCCTTTACACTTGATTAGAAAGAAAAACAGGAAAATATGCCCAGAATCTCAATTTCATTCACTAACATTACGAAAAATTACAAGAGTTAAGAGTCAAAGCAAGATATGTGCTGTACGCAATGTTGATGTTATTTTGTTCGCCATCATTGTGTCCTAAAGTTAATCTGTTTTGTGAAGTATATCCTCGGACTTGGGAACAAATCATCATGTGTACCTTTGAGTATTAAGGTCTTGATCCATTTCCTTGATGTCTACCGTTTGGAACAGGTAACACCACCACAATTGTTTTAACCAAGACGAAAACGGACGAAAAAAAAAAGCTTCTACAAATATCAAGTATTAATTTTCTCTCTTTACAGGATCTAATACTCTTGGAAATGTGTTTAAATTAATCTGATTTGTTTTCATTTATTGTCGATCCTTCATAAGAGGACTCGTGGATCCCCCGAGCCTAGCCGGCCATTTTGTTTACATTTTTCGGTCGCTCTAAAATACCATTAAAACAATATTGAGTATAAACGTTTGGCTCAACTGATGATCTCAAACATGTCCCAACATTTTTTTGCCTCAACTCCACATTCTGTAACTCATTTAGGTAGATGTCCCTCACTACACATACACTGGACTATGTGTAATGTTGCAGCTAATGTGTTATCAAGATATTGCACATTATAAGTTCATGTGTGGTCATTATTATATCAAACGGAGGAATTTTAAAGAGCTATTACACCACCTGTATCATTAGTTGTCGCCAGGTGAAGGAATGTTTAGGTAGATTATATTTTATTTACTGTAATTAAAGTTTCAATACCTAAGACGTTCCACTATAAGAGTCTTTCAACCTCAGGTAAGGTCTTAAGACTTTCTACTCTAGGTCTTACACCCTGGAGTAGCTGTATCGTCCACTTAGGTAATTTACTCCACAAGGAACTACAAGTTACACCTTGATGTAATACTTCATTTACTGCCAAACTTTATAGGGAAATATTTTTTCACAAAGAATTTCAAGTTACAATTTCACATAATAAGTCACATTACAAACGTTCCTTCGGCTTACAGTTAAACTTTGCAATGTCAAGATATTTTTTCACTGCAGAGGAAAGTATCCGTCATCATCATCATCACCACACACACACACACACACACACACACACACGCGCGCGCGCGCGCGCGCGCGCAAAGACAAAACTCCTGTATCCAGATTCTCAAAAGTTTATAAATTAAATTCTTCCCTAAAATTAAACAGACAATACATCTATTAATCATAGAGTATGTGAACAATATCGACGCCATATTGGTTACCATCTTTGAGTCATATAATTAGTTAGCTACATAGTGTTAATTATTTAGTTAAATAGGAAAAATAATCTACTAGCGTGTGTTGTGACCAAAATAAATCAACATTGTATTTACTTTCTCCTCCAGGGGGCACTAAGTCTAGAAAAATGACACAATTGACATCTACATAAAGTGACTGACCAAGGGTAGATATTGGCTACCTTTTGTGTTACTTTGAGGTCGTAAGAACACACAGAGCTGCTCTTAAGGATGTTTACCACAATACACCTCAACCAGTTTCTCATTCACAAAAGTCAAACAATAAATCTGGTTCAAAAGATACACCGTAAATTTTATTAGAATACAATAATCAATTACTGTATTATTGCATTGAGGCGAATAGTCTTATGGTGTTAAGATGTGTTCTTAAGCCACGAAGGTAAACAAAAGGTATTCAATATCTGCCTTGGTTGACGATGATCTGTAGACGTTAGCAAGTCCTCCTCCTCCTGCTCTCGAGTAAGGTAAAGAAGGCCTCACCTGACCAAAATTGTTAAGTAAGATAGATTACATGAAGATTAACCCTCCCAGCTTATTTCAACTAATGATTAACCTAAAGCTACATGGGAAGTTAAGTTAGGTTAGATTAAGAAGCCCCTGTAACCCACTAACTCAAGGTAATGCATCTATATCAATCTACCTGCGTCGGAAGCTCTATACGTGACTATGATCGTTACCCACTGCTGGAGAACATTTGTACTTCTATAATTACCCCTGGAGAAACAATGCACCAATTTACGATTTATTTATTTTATTTTTCATTTATTTTTTATTCTTGGTCCATACTGTAAACACCGCCCGCTTGTGAGTCCCGTCAGCCATTTTGTTCTAACTTTCGGAGATTCTAAAATAAACTATAAATAAATAAATAAATAAATAAATAAATAAAACAAGCATCTTTTGTTTTTCTAACCCATGAGCTGTGAGTCTTCATTATATACTTCAACATTACTGTAAACTAAGGCTAGAGAGGGTGTGTACAGTACTAGTGGAGCCAAGACGAGAAGGTATTTCAAATCCCTAAAGGCTTTTACAAGTGGAGAGTCTTACAAGTGGAGGGTCTTACAGGTGGAGAGTCTTACAAGTGGATGGTCTTACAGGTGGAGGATTTTAATAAGGATAAATACAGCAAGTCTTACAGTTGAATCAGCCAAGTCGAGGAAAACTCTTAAGAGTCATGTAACTTCTACCTGATGTTACCTGTAATCAAGCTAAGGTATATGTAAGAAGAATATTATCTCGTTACTATCCATTCCTCTTCCACTATCCTGCGAGGTGGTGTATTAATAGGCACAGATACTCATGATAAAGAAGGAATAAAGAGAAAGACGCAAGATACCTATAAAATGCGACAGAATATACCTACACATGCGTAATCCTAACCCATCCCAACCCAACCCAACCCTATCCTACCCTCAGCTTCACCACAGTACACAAAGTCATTCTTGGTATCAGAGTGACGCATAAACACCCTGTATCGCCTAAGACACATTTGAATCGGATGGTTCGTTGGCGGTTTTATTTCTTCGGTATAAACCAGTGAAGCAATTAGTTCGTGGGAACAGCGAGTCAAAATACTTCACATCAGCTTCGTTTACGACCTCCAGCTGATATTTACTTCTGTTGTCTATATCAATCACATTTTATAATGAAAACAAAAATATGGTTAGTTACTTATAAATGAAAATAAATCATACTTAGATACTTAGGAGTGGGGAAAAAAGATACTTAAGATACTTAAAAATGAAAACACTCTTTGATACTTAAATTAGGACAAAATAAACGGACATAAAGATTTAACTATGAGCGGTGGATATTACGACATGTACCGGCTATCAATACAGAGGCGCTATTTAGCCGTGAAGTTCTCTCAGAAACCCAACAAGACAATATGTGGTCACGTAAAATTTCAGGTTAATTTTTAACACCATCCGTCATTTTAAACCTTGGCACCTGTAGATTAAGAAAATATATGGTGATATTTTTTCTGATGGGATAAAGGTCGTATTTGTCCAGAGAAGTAAGAGAGGAAAAAAATCACTTGAGAGGCATGACGCACAGAGTGTCTAAGGTGATAAAAGATCATATACTACCATTTGGGTTTTCAAATTAAGTTCATTACATAAAATATCAAACTCATAAAGATTACAAAAGAACAGAACACCATGAGCTCTCTACAGCTATTGTCAGCTGTCAATATGCTGATGTACAGAAGCTACACAATGTTATTGGTGACTGTAATCCCAGGAAAATGATGCTCTTATAAACTTGGTAACTGGAGCTGTAATGCCAGAAAATGCCTCTAACTGGCAAAATTAACAAAACTAACCTAACCTAACCCAACCTGACTTTACCTAACCTGATCTGATCTATCGAACTTAAACACCTTAGAATATATAATAAAGCCGCTAGGTTAATTTAGGCTAAATATGGTTGATTCATATTTCGTTTTGACAGAAATTCCCGGCAAAATACGTATCTATATTGAGAACCACCGCCATGTTGGTTCCACGTTAACAAGACACGGATACACTACAGAATAACCCGCGTTCGTTTAACCTCAATTACTACAGTTTACTTTATAATCTTACTTCACAATCTTCACTACATCTTACTTCACAATCTTCACTACATCTCACTCCACAATCTTCACTACATCTCACTTCACAATCTTCACTACATCTTACTTCACAATCTTTACCACTTCTTACTTCACAATCTTCACTACATCTCACTTCACAATCCTCACTACATCTCACTTCACAATCTTCACCACATCTCACTTCACAATCTTCACTACATCTCACTTCACAATCTTCACTACATCCCACTTCACAATCTTCACTACATCTCACTTCACAATCTTCACTACATCTCACTTCACAATCTTCACTACATCTCACTTCACAATCTTCACCACATCTCACTTCACAATCTTCACTACATCTCACTTCACAATCTTCACCACATCTCACTTCACAGTCTTCACTACATCTCACTTCACAATCTTCACTACATCTCACTTCACAATCTTCACTACATCTCACTTCACAATCTTCACTACATCTCACTTCACAATCTTCACTACATCTCACTTCACAATCTTCACCACATCTCACTTCACAATCTTCACTACATCTCACTTCACAATCTTCACTACACCTCACTTCACAATCTTCACTACATCTCACTTCACAATCTTCACTAACACCATCCTTCATCACTACATATAACAACAACCATCATCACTACTTATAACACCATCCATCATCATCACTACATATAACACTATCCATCATCACTACATATAACACGATCCATCATCACTACATATAACACCATCCAACATCACTACATATAACACCAACCATCATCACTACATATAATATCATCCATCATCACTACATATAACTCCATCCATCATCACTACATATGACACCATCCAGCATCACTACATATAACACCACCCATCATCACTACTTATAACATCATGCATCATCACTACATAAAATACCATCCATCAACACTACATATAAAACCAACCTATCATCACTACATATAATATCATCCATCATCACTACATATAACACCATCCAACATCACTACATATAACACCACCCATCATCACTACATATTACATCATCCATCACTACATATAACTCTATCCATCATCACTACATATAACACCATCCAGCATCACTACATATAACACCAACCATCATCACTACATATAACATCATGCATCATCACTACATATAACACCATCCATCATCACTACATATAAAACCATCCTATCATCACTACATATAACATCATCCATCATCACTACATATAACACCATCCATCACTACATATAGAACCATCCTATCATCACTACATATAATATCATCCATCATCACTACATATAACACCATCCAACATCACTACATATAACACCACCCATCATCACTACATATAACATCATCCATCATCACTACATATAACTCTATCCATCATCACTACATATAACACCATCCAGCATCACTACATATAACACCAACCATCATCACTACATATATCATCATGCATCATCACTATATATAACACCATCCATCATCACTACATATATTACCCTCCTATCATCACTACATATAACACCATCCATCATTACTACATATAACGCCATCCTTCATCACTACATATAACACCATCCATCATCACTACATATTATAACACCATCCATCATCTCTACAAACACCAGTCCTCAACAATATAGTGATAAACAGAGCTTCATTTTGTTGTCAATTTCTTTAAATTCCAACCTTATTAAACCGTAATTCTTTCTGTATGGTCAAATTTTGATTTGACCTCAGTGAGAGAGCTGTTAGTGTCAGTACATCACAATGGTGTTCCGACGCACTGTATCGAAGGTGTCTGAGGTGGAGGTGAAGGCTTGCAAGGATTTCGTTGTAGACTTCGACACCAGCTTTGTGGTGGTTGCAACAAACATCTACCCTGGTGTGGCCCCTAAGCAGATTCGACCATTGTTTGAGGAATGTGGACAGATCGACCTATTTGTGATGCCCGCAAAAGACAACAAAAATGAACACTATGGCTTCGCATACATCCGATACTTTGACGAAGCCTCCTGTGATAAGGCTGTTGGACGATTGGATGGTGACAGCATTGGCCGCAGCCGAAAATCAACTAACAAGCTGGAAGTTAACTACTACAGTGCCCATGGTACCTTGAACAACCTTGACCGCCAAGCTGCTGAGTTCATTGTTCTATCCAATGTTGCCGACCAACAACCCGCCTCTATCCTTAAGAAGACCAACGTACGCACTACCGTTGCCAAGTCAGTTACCTTCAATTATGACAATTTGGGCGACATCAGGGAGCGCGAAACTTCCACAGCTACTTACACTCTGTCTGTACCTCCCAACCAATGAATCTAATCTCAACTGCTGCCATCGAATAAGAAAATGTCACCAATAGTTGTACCTCTGGGAACCTGGAGGGAGGCACCAACCCTGATGAAGGCTCAGTAATATCTACCATGTTATTTAAACACTTATAACACATATAACATCATCCATCATCACTACATATAACACCATCCATCATCACTACATATAACACCATCTATCATCACTACATATAACATCATCCATCATCACTACAGATCGGTAGAGAAGTTTTCGAGATTCTCGTGCGGACACACAAGCAAACACACACACACACACACACAAACAGACATACTTCTTTGTTTTATATCGATAGAAGATAGATCATCACTACATATAACACCGCCCATCATCACTACATATAACATCATCCATCATCACTACATATAACACCACCCATCATCACTACATATAACATCATCCATCATCACTACATATAACATCATCCATCATCACTACATATAACACCATCCATCATCACTACATATAACATCATCCATCATCACTACATATAACACCATCCATCATCACTACATATAACATCATCCATCATCACTACATATAACACCATCCATCATCACTTCATATAACATCATCCATCATCACTACATATAACACCATCCATCATCACTATTTATAACACCATCCATCATCACTACAGATCAGTATAGTAGTTTCCGAGATTCTCGTGCGGACACACAAACACACACACAAACAAAAATACATACTTCTTTGTTTTATATATATAGATACAAGAAACAAAAATCTTTAATTATTTATTAATTGTAAGTTTTAAGGTTTTCCTGGAACCATTGGCAGGAAATAAGGACACTTGAACCTTGAAAACTTACTGTCGTCATAATTATTTATAATAAACCTGTCGATGTTTATTTCCGGGTTAAAGTAAAAGCAAGGTTTTGTCTGGACTATTATCATATAGACAGTTGCTGGTTGACGATACTGAAGGCTTATACAGGTGTGTGGTGCTTGTGCTTGGTGATGCTTCGTTTATGAGAGATAATCCCAGGAGTGAACTTTGTTCTGAAAGGACAAACAAAAAAAGTCATTAGTTATCGTTGTCTCGGAAGTGTTTATATGTTGGTCACTCTTGTGTTGTCGATGTGTCCACCCCACAGAGTTATTGCGTGAAGTGACACATTAGACTTCAATTAAAGATCCTCTCCTCTCCATATGGAAGCTGTTCACACCTCTTGACAGTATTTGGTCTGACATTTAGTTATAAAGGTCGTTTTTTGTCTAGTTCATCTTCCTATGACAACATTAACAATTCATATCACGTTTTAGAGTTGTATGTTCTTCAAGCCAATTAACACAGTACAGGTAACACCAGAGTCAGGCAGGTACAGTGTTAAGCGTCGTGGTCTACTGCTGTCTTACTGAGTAACGATGATGAAGTAAAGTGGGAAATGACTTTGCCATGAGAGAGGAGAGGAAAGAGAGAAGGAAAGAATAGAAACGGGAAGTAAAGTAGTAGGGAGTAATAGCAGGTGGGTTGTCCACCTAGCTGAGTCGAGGTGATTGGTTGGGGTGGTGGCCATACACAGCACGCTCCTGCTCGCTCAAGGGAGGCTGGGGTGGGGGGAGCTAAGCTAGTTAGGCATTCAGTACTGTATTGTGTGTTAATTTATGTAAGTTAAATGGTGGTGTTATTTTTTCATGTATTGTATAAAGTGAGTCTCTTTTTTATATAATAACTCACCTGAAGTGTCGCCCCAGGAAAAGGTAACAGAGACCTTAATGACACAGGTAGATTGTCACTCCCCTCGCCGCCCAGCGTATCCCACCTGAAGATTAAC
>NW_024710991.1:0-17500 GCF_018991925.1 Homarus americanus | reverse complement strand
GTGTGTATGTCGCTACCTGGTGGGCTAATTAATGGATAGTAAGGCTGGAAGGTCATTAATTAGCACCTGCGGGGGGGGGGGTAGGGTTAGGTTAGGTTACGTTTCGTTACGTTACGTTAAGCTAGGTTGGTTAAAGTTAGGTTACGTTAGGGTAGATTAGATTAGATGATGATGATGGTAGTGATGATGTAGTGATGATAGTGATGGTGATTATGATGGTAGTGATGGTGATAATGATGATAGTGATGGTGATTATGATGGTAGTGATGGTGATAATGATAATAGTGATGGTGATTATGATGATAGTGATGGTGATAATGGTAGTGATGGTGACACTCCCAGGAACATTTCACCATCTACGGGCTGGAGAGGACCATCTACCATATGTTCAACACGCGATATCATTTGGGTTCCTCTTGACGCTAAACACACACCCGTCCACGGAGAGAATGGAGGAGGGAGAGAGGGAAGTTAGAGGGGGGGGTAGATGGAGGGGAGGAGGGAGAAAAGGTAGGTGAGGGGTGAAGGGTTGGAGGGACGGAGGGAGGGAGGGAGGGAGGGTAGGCTGGGCTGGTGGGAGGGGTAAAAAAGGTAGCAGCGGGTAGGGGTGGAGGGTAAGATGGAAGGGGGAGGGGGGGGGTAGGATGGAGAGGGAGGAGGAGGAGGGTCACAATTTTCTGGTGTTGATGAAGGAGTGAGGGAGGAGAGGAATGGAGGGGGTTAGGTTAGGTTGGATTAGGTTAAGCTAGGTTAGGTTAGGTTAGGTTGATAAGCAAGTTGATTTGGCATAGACACTTGTACTACCTGATTGGTAATTTGACTTCAGTGTGACAGTGTCGAGGGAGGCAGTGACAGTGTTGAGTGTGGCAGTGACAGTGTCGAGTGTGGCAGTGAAAGTGTCGAGTGTGGCAGTGACAGTGTTGCAGTGACAGTGTCGAGTGAGGCAGTGACAGTGTTGAGTGTGGCAGTGACAGTGTCGAGTGTGGCAGTGAAAGTGTCGAGTATGGCAGTGACAGTGTTGCAGTGACAGTGTCGAGTGAGGCAGTGACAGTTTTGAGTGTGGCAGTGACAGTGTCGAGTGAGGCAGCAACAGTTGAGTGTGGCAGTGACAGTGTCGAGCGTGGCAGTAACAGTGTTGAGGGAGGCAGTGACAGTGTTGAGTGTGACAGTGTCGAGTGAGGCAGTGGCAGTGTAGGGATAACTCTGAAACACACACACACACACCAACCCACACCCGCCCCACCTACACCCACACCCACCCACACCCACCCACACACAGACAAGAAACTGATATATTATTAAAGCTGTGGACACGGTGGGTAATAACGGGACACCAAACCATTAGAATCATTGGGTCATTCTCAAGCCCACAATTTAACAGTTCAGAAATAAGACACGTGGTGATTTGTGGAGGGGCGTGGTGAATTGTTGGTGGTGACTTGGTGGGCGTGGTGAATTGTTGGTGGTGACTTGGTGGGCGTGGTGAATTGTTGGTGGTGACTTGGTGGGCGTGGTGAATTGTTGGTGGTGACTTGGCGGGCGTGGTGACTCGGTGATGGGCATGATGACTTGGTGGTGGGCGTGGTGTTTGTGGAGGGTGTGGTGAATTGTAGGTGAGCGTGTTGATTTGTGGTGATTTATGGTGACTCGGGGGCGTGGTTATTTGTGGTGGGTGTGGTGACTTGTGGTAGACGTGGTGATTTGTGGTGGTGACTGGTGGGCGTGGCGACCTGTGGTTAGGATAAGTTATGTTAAGTTTGGTTAGGTTAAGTTACTGTTGGTTAGGATAGCTTAGGTTAGGTTAGCTTAGGTTATGATATCTTAGGTTAATTTAGTCTATAGGTTAAGCTAGGTTAGGTTAGATTGCTTTAGGTTAGATTAGGTTAGGTCACATATGTTAATTTAAATTAGGATCTAATCTGTTCTGACCTAACTTAACCTAACCTACCCCTTACTAGCCAGCGTTTGGAAGTTAATCGAGTGAAATAAGCTTGGGTGTCTAATCTTCAGGTGATCCGAAAAGACTTATAAGTGAGAAACAACAGGTAGATACACTCAGGTATACATTACGAATTACACAAAGGTAATCCTTAATTAATTACATTTCAACGGCAAATCAGTAAAGAAGTTTCCTTATTTTAGTTATTTTATTATTCACTTAACAAAAAAAATCATTTTTCTTTCAGTAACGACAAAAGATTCCGTTCAGCAGAAGTAGAAAACAGGGAGATGGTTTTAGAGGAAGAATTTATGACGTTTAATGAGGATTATTACGTCGAAATCAATCCCCGACGAGATTAACTATTCCTCGTCATTTATTTCCCCCCCACCATAAACGTTTGATCTCAACACTAAGAGCCTCGTTAAACGTTACTTTCCCGCCCTCGTTATAAACACACCTCACCCCGACTACATTATTCTCGCTGAGGTCACTTGAAGAATTCCCTCTACTTAAAATCCCCTTTCTCTCCAATCATTTCCATGGGCTGGCAAATTACTCTCAGAAGTGGCTTGGTTGCACCGCCTGGGGGCCTCTCACTCACACCTGGACCCCCACACTCTGGTCACCACCCTCACCCTCTCCTTCATGATACATCACGGAGGAGAAACCACCCATTAACTCGTTCTGGGGATAAGAGTCCTGCCAATTAAGCAGGAACTAATAAGTGCCAGTAGCCGCTTAGCTCAAATATATTGGGTGGTGTTAAGGGAGTTAGACATAGCATGATCATCCAGCGTACGTCTTTCTCTCAGTGGTCATGATGCCCTCTGGCCCCTGCACGCACTGGCACGCCCCTCCTCCTTCCGCTACACGTTTCTCAGCGACGATGACACGCTCAGGTAATCTAAAGGAGTATATTTTCACGAGTAAGGGACGTGGAGACACTGAAGGCTCGCAGACACAACTACCCCGTGTGACGACAGACGAGGAGGTGAACCCGTGTTTGGTGACGATAGCGGGGTCGAGATGGTGCACTACTGCGGGCGTGCAAAAAAAAAAAAAGTACAAAAGCGCAAAAACGTCGGATAGGCATTCTTTTGTTTTAAATTAACTTGTTATTCGTCACAAAAACTCGACCAGTGCGTTTGCAAAGTTTACTGGTGGTTTGGTTGATGTATATGTGATAACGGGGAGGAGTTACGGCGAGGCGTCATCTAACAAAGAACTTATCATGGCGGCCGTGATGTTAGAGTCTCAAGTCATACTTCATGTGAGTTAAACCTGCACCTTGAAACTCACTCCTCTTATTTGCTATAATTATATCGAGTATTCGGTATTTACGAGGGCTGTATTTGTTCAAGTTGTGTGTGTATAATTAGAGGTAATTTGCAGTAGTGTATACAGCTGGGAGGTCTAGAGACAGGTATGTTCTCTCTCCCTCCCATGATAACATTCCACAGTGGATTATCTTCGCCTCTTACTTCAGGCCACACGCGGTCACCTACCTACCTACCTACCTACCTGGTCCGACTAGCACGCTCGCTACATCAAATTCTACATCGTTATCTATGTCATCTGGGTGATGTGTTTGTCCTAATATGTCCCGGAGTGGTGGTCGTAATGTCACTTGTTGCTTCTGGGTAAATACTTCCAGATTATCCACAGCGTTCATCTCAACACACCGACGAGTCTTACAGCTGGGTACAAGAGATGGGGAGAGGGATGGTGGTCTTGTTTCACTTCCACACCTTTGAAGGGGAGTCACTTGAAGAAGACATACACTCATCAGGACTGTATAAACTGTCAGTAAATGAAAAATAACACCGCCATGATTTCCATTTTATAAGCTGGCAAGTGTTCTGCTCTGGCGGGTATTGAGGGGGAGGAGTTGTATAAAAGTTTTTGTTTTGGGTGTTGTGATGAGGAACCCGACCACGTACCCTCATACATCCTTGTTTATGCCGATCTGTTGCTGTTTATTGTCCTGGATTACTGGCCTGGGTCGAGGCGTCCCATCATTACCGCCAGCTCTTGTTGCTCTTGGTATCTGTCTATTGAGGATAATGAAGGTTTTGCATGTACGCGATTATTATTTTATTCTTGGTTATTTTCAGTTATTTTGACCTTGAGATTATAGGTGAATTATAAGGTTACAGGTAGATACACTGCTCTTGTTATATACCTGGAAAGGGTCAGCTAATATATCACCATATTAAACGAGGTATCTTTGGTTTGCATACGTAAGTGCCCGGTAGGTGGAGCTGACCAAAGCCACGGACAAGGAACACGAGAACAAAGATAATAACACGAGAACAAGTTTAAATGCTATTAAAGTTCAATCAACCTTTGAACTTGAACATAACCACCAAGAGAGACCCTGAGGAAGCAATGTAAACCCCCCCCCCCAAAAAAAAAGAATTATTATCAAAATCTGTTTATTTACACAACCTAAGCATTTTCTGGCTCATAAGAGGACCAATGTAAATGTAAGTAGATGCCAGCTACTTCTAAATTACTTAAATCATTGTGTGAAAACGTGTTCCCATCTCGCCATCATTGAAATCATATGTTTATTACAATAGCACTACTAAGTATAACCTTCTTGTAGACAATTGATACCTGAGTTATCCCTTTATCTATTTCTCTCTCTCTCTCTCTCTCTCTCACACACACACACACACATCTGATATATTCACTCTTACTTGCATCTACGGAAATACCTGCCATTATGTTCTCAGGTACAATTATCGTTACTACTAAAGCTACTACTATTACTACTACTGCTACTTTTGTTACTGTTGATGTTACTGGTATTGGAATTTGTACTGTTACTGTACTACTACTACCGCTGATATTGTTTATTTCAGCTGTTTTATTTTATTTTATCAGGTCTTTGGTATATTTAATGTTATCGCTGAGGATCTATTTGTTGACAGTCGCCCTTCTTTTGTTTATTGTGGGATATTGTGGCGTCTATAGACTTTAGGGTGAAGTGGGATCAAATTCTGTTTGGTGGCTTGTGGTTGTTTATTGTGGGATATTGTGGCGTCTATAGACTTTAGGGTGAAGTGGGATCAAATTCTGTTCGGTGGCTTGTGGTATAGTGCGTCAGAGGAGTTTAAAGTGAAGGATGGTTTAAAAATGTTAGTCTTGCGGTCATCGTATTCAAAGGGTTAAAGCTATCGTACTCAAGAGGTTAAAGTCATCGTACTCAAGGGGTTAAAGTCATCGTACTCAAAGGGTTTAAGGCATCGTACTCAAGAAGTTTAAATCATTGTACTCACGGGGGTTAAAATAATCGTACTCCAATACTACAAATAAAACAATGACTCATACTAGACACCCATACACTTGACTCATACTCATTACACTTTAAACAACACCCCAAAAAAACGTAAAAGTCACTCGTGAACTCAACACTCACACACTCCTCTCATCACACGCCAACAAGTGGATTCACTCACAATAAATCACGTTAGTTACAGGAATAGCAAGCCATCATCATTATCATCATCATTATCATCATCATCATCATCATTGTCTTACTGCCTTTTCCACATATGCGAGTGTGGGTTAGTCGTGATTACCCATACTGGCAAGGCGAGGTCAGGTGATCAAAGAGTAACCCTTAACACAAAATAAATCTCTTGAGGCCTATAACAACACACACACACACACACACACACAGAGCAACAGAGACATTGATCACCAGACAGGACCACCCAAGACACGAGAGGTAGGTATTTAATTCCCAGCATCAGTCCAGCAAAACATCTACTGTACCTTCCCGACTACCTGTGTAACCCTTCCTCCTGTTCCACACACACACACACACACACACACACACACACACACACACACACACACACACACACACACACACACACACACACACACACACACACACACACACACACACACACACACACTCTGACACCATCGTAATTTCAAGTCATAGGAAAGGGAGAAAAAGAGAGTTTGTTAGAGTTCTCAGTTCCGGACAACAAAAGTTTATTATTAATCCTACTGACTTGTGCACGTCACGCTCTGAATTAATCTCTCTCTCTCTCATAAGCGACCGAATATCGTGAATAAGTCAATTTACTGTGTGTGTGTGTGTGTAATTTGAGCTTTATTCGTCTTTTTCATGATGATTAAATAAATTGAAAAAAAAAGATGAGTTGATGATTTAACCTGACTGTGTACCGTACCTGGCCAGGTGGGTGACGGCGGCTCACTAAGTCAAAATGTATGAGGTATTTCCCCGTCCTACACCAAGCTGCCTTAACTCTACGCTGGTGAAAAATTTGGCGCTTCGAATTATGCAAACCAGAGGTCAAATATTGGCTCAGCTGCTCCGATTCTGCGACATTTCCTCTGATTTATGGAACATTATTGACCATTTCATGCCCTCCCCCTCCTGCTGCTGCTCTCAATTTACGAAGAGGAGATTCTAATTTCTTCACTTTGTATTTTTTTTTCTCATCTATTTACCTTTACTTTTTGTACCTTGATCCGTTTATTGTCTCTTGAATATAAAACACTTAACGTTTCTTATTCATTTCACATTCTGCGTTTTATATTTTGTTCACAATGTTTATATTTTCTCTTCTAATCAGTGTTTGTATCTTTTTCTGACCTTGGTGTTCATTCCTGCTCTTTTTCTGACCTTGGTGTTCATTCCTGCTCTTTTTCTGACCTTGGTGTTCATTCCTGCTCTTTTTCTGACCTTGGTGTTCATTCCTGCTCTTTTTCTGACCTTGGTGTTCATTCCTGCTCTTTTTCTGACCTTGGTGTTCATTCCTGCTCTTTTTCTGACCTTGGTGTTCATTCCTGCTCTTTTTCTGACCTTGGTGTTCATTCCTGCTCTTTTTCTGACCTTGGTGTTCATTCCTGCTCTTTTTCTGACCTTGGTGTTCATTCCTGCTCTTTTTCTGACCTTGGTGTTCATTCCTGCTCTTTTTCTGACCTTGGTGTTCATTCCTGCTCTTTTTCTGACCTTGGTGTTCATTCCTGCTCTTTTTCTGACCTTGGTGTTCATTCCTGCTCATTTTCTTATATTGTTTGTTATATTTTTCGTCTCTAATTTCGTTATATTATTTTAGTATTGGTTGGGTTTTTGATGTTGTGTTGGTGTTCTTCTTATTCGCTCTCTCTCTTACCTTTTTCTCCATCTTTTCCTCCCCCTCCTGTTTATCCTCCTCCTCCTCTTCCTCCCCTATACCCTCAGTCAGTACTCTCGCCACCAGAGAGGACTATGACGGCATCCCAATGTAAACAAACCTTCTCTCGCGTCTATAACATGGGAAGGGCACATCAGCACCATAAAATCAACCCTATTGCACCATATTGCACCATATTGCACCATAATTTAAGAGCCAATAATGGTGGGTAGACAGGTAGGTGCTGATAATGTCTACTAACGCTCGGATTTATGGTATAGCGGTGAAATTTTTTGTTGGTGCTTAATGGTGTGGTTGAGGAATTGTCTCTCATCTAGAGTCTATTAACCTTCTCTCTCTCTCTCTCTCATTAAGTAGCTCAATATGTCATATTTTCACTTGGCTCGTTCACCACATACGCATTGTATTAAATTCATTCAATGTCATCTTCTTTGACTAAATGGAACAAAGTGCCAGCAACACCATTTTCGCTCTCGTAATGGCATTTTCCGGCACATCGTTGTACAAGCTGCTCGTAATTGATTTTTTCAGTTAGTGAAGCAAAATTCGTCGAAAAAACGCAGGGGCGATACATTACTCTCGTCCGGCATGACATACAAACACTTTTTGTTATAATTTATTGTTATATATATATATATATATATATATATATATATATATATATATATATATATATATATATATATATATATATATATATATATATATATATATATATATATATATATATATATAAGATAAGCGATAATCAAGGGAAAGAGAAACACGAGGTGCTTGCTGTAATTCTTTTCAGGGTGAGTACAGACTAGCCTGTACTCACCCCTGAAGATGTGAATTACACGAAAGCGCTTGGGAACTTCGTGTTTTCTTCTTTCCTTGTGGTTATCAGCATATACCTGATCACGCGCACCTACAGTGATTTACTTGCATATATATATATATATATATATATATATATATATATATATATATATATATATATATATATATATATATATATATATATATATATATATATATATATTATTTCCTGTAGTAGTTTGAAAGTTCCTGATATTAGTAAAACTATTTCATTCAAAAACCTTGTACGAGCAATAGGTAACTGAGACGGCTATGGTGTTGATGAACGCCGATGAGACTACCTCCCTTGTACTCATTATTATCTGTGGGAAAACTAGGGTAAAGAAATTCATATAGCGTCTAGTCGTCCAGTATTCCAAATGCCTTTCACTTAACTTACGATAATGGCCTCCCTGGGGTCCAAATAGTGACTCGTCCTTACCATGATGGTCAGCCAGCTCTCTCTCATCTCCGTGTAGTCTGGGAGAGGATTGCACTACCTCCGGCCACCTGCTACTTACCAGGAATGGGACGCTTGTCACTGTGTTAATACCAGGGGCAAATCCCGGGACTTGTAATTTGCTACAATTGTTGGGGTTTATGGTCACATTTGCAAATACTGTATTCAGCAGGCGAGGTGCGGACGTTGTTGAGGGGGGCGTGACTCTGTACTGTACTGTACCGTACATGGCCTCCCACAGTGACCTCGACTGGTTACGGTAAGTGGGGAGCAACTCAACGATAGGGAGGCGGCAGTAGAGACCCACAAACACGCCCTGAACACAGTACTGTATAGTCTCCGAGGTGTCAAGGGGATGGTGTTACCGTCTGGCATTATAGATATGATAATCCCGAGGCGCTCTCAGTCCACCTAGCTGTAATTGGGGAAGTGAAGGCGGTTGAGTGCAGTCTTGGCTACACGGCCTCCTGTACTTTCCGAAGACATGCTATGTAGTGTGCCGTATCCACACTGTCCCTAACTGGCAGCCATGTCTATGGGACTCGCTATCACTTTTTCACAATTGAGTAACTACTCGAACACCTTCAGACAATCGCTCTTCTTAGGCAAAGGGTGGTCAGGCAGGAGCCCGACAGCTGCCACAGATCGCTGGACTTTAATGTAGCACAAAATGTCCGACACAGCTTACACGAAACATATGACGATCCAAACATTTTCAGTTCGTAATTCGCTAATCCGTGGCCAACTGAGCTATAGCGTGAAGTGCTCTTAAAACTCCACATACCTGCCGCCTCTCATGCTGTAAAAACATACAATGCTCCGGAAAATGCACCAAATATTTGGTAAACGACTCTAAAGTATTTTAACGAGGGTTTTACATCATCAGTAAACAGAAAGGTATTAAACCTTCAGCAAACATTGTATATGCATACTGCATGAAATATGACCTATAATGTTGTTAACACTGAACAAACTGAAAAAGACTTAAAAGAATAATATTTCTTTTTGCAACTGACCTTTTTACACATCACTTTAGCTCGTGTTGTTATACAATACTGTTGTTAGGGTAATGTTTTAATATTTGCAAGACGAATGTGAATTTGTTGCCATCCGGTATAACTTACTGTACACTCCCATACTTAGTGTACATTATGTAAGAGAAAATAAACAGTTATAAACAGTAAGATAAACAATAAAAGTAAAAGTAAATTGTCCTTTTACAGATAAAGTTTACTGCAACACGAGGCAACTTCACTCAGCTGATCGTGCGCGGGTGGACGGTGAGGCAAAGGAGTTCTTCTCTGGCTGGTTCACACGGGGATGATGATTACTGCCTTCCTGTGTATCGTCTGCTCTGCCTCCTCCTTATTTCCACTTTCATGGGTATTGTTTTTTCTTTCTGTTTTCGATTTTGTTTTATTATTTGTATTTTTAACTAAATATTTTCCAGATATTTTGGTTATCTAATACTTTCAAATATGTGAAATTTGGATATATGAGATAGCGCTGAGACAAGGGCGTTAAGGCCGATGTAACCGGTACATCGGGTCACAGTTAGCCATGACTAGTTCTCCATAATGCCCACACACCCATAGTACCCACACACTATCCACACACTACCCACACACTCACACAAGGAGATACAGTGAAATAAACTGCTGTACCTAAATATTATGTAACTCAAAATATATTCCCAAATCAGCACGTTTACAGTTGAAAATAATAAAAGCATAAATAATACAAACAAAATCAATTAATATATTTTTTATTATTATTAAATATCAGAAATGTTGGGTCAACGCTTCTTGTTGTTCTTTGTCTTTTTCCCAGTGAAGATGTAGTCTCCCCATGGCAGGTACTGGTCCTTTTGTACATGGCAGAAAGTAGTAGTTTCCTTCTTCTTCTTGTTGTTTTGAGGTTTAGTGTGCTTTGTGGTCTGCAGTTTGTTAGATCGGGGGCCCTTCTCCTTCACCTGGCAAGGCTTCACCTCAACCTTTGAAACTTTTGTTACAGTGCGTCGGAACACCATTGTGATTTACTGACACTAACAGCTCTCTCACTGAGGTCAAATCAAAATTTGACCATTCAGAAAGAATTACGGTTTATTAAGGTTGGAATTTAAAGAAATTGACAACAAAATGAAGCTCTGTTTATCACTATAGTAAAGAGGGATGGTGTTTGTAAAGATGATGGATGGTGTTATAATATGTAGTGATGATGGATGGTGTTATATGTAGTGATGAAGGATGGCGTTATATTGTAGTAATGATGGATAGTGTTATATGTAGTGATGATAGGAGGGTAATATATGTAGTGATGATGGATGGTGTTATAATATGTAGTGATGATGCATGATGATATATGTAGTGATGATGGTTGGTGTTATATGTAGTGATGCTGGATGGTGTTATATGTAGTGATGATGGATAGAGTTATATATAGTGATGATGGATGATGTTATATGTAGTGATGATGGGTGGTGTTATTTGTAGTGATGATGGATGATGTTATATGTAGTGATGATAGGATGGTTTTCTATGTTGTGATGATGGATGGTGTTATATGTAGTGATGATGCATGATGTTATATGTAGTGATGATGGTTGGTGTTATATGTAGTGATGCTGGATGATATTATATGTAGTGATGATAGGATGGTTCTATATGTAGTGATGGATGGTGTTATATGTAGTGATGATGGATGATGTTATATGTAGTGATGATAGGATGGTTTTCTATGTTGTGATGATGGATGGTGTTATATGTAGTGATGATGCATGATGTTATATGTAGTGATGATGGTTGGTGTTATATGTAGTGATGCTGGATGGTGTTATAGGTAGTGATGATGGATAGAGTTATATGTAGTGATGATGGATGATGTTATATGTAGTGATGATGGGTGGTGTTATATGTAGTGATGTTGGATGGTGTTATATGTAGTGATGATGGATGATATTATATGTAGTGATGATAGGTTGGTTTTATATGTAGTGATGATGGATGGTGTTATATGTAGTGATGATGCATGATGTTATATGTAGTGATGATGGGTGGTGTTATATGTAGTGATGCTGGATGGTGTCATATGTAGTGATGATGGATGTAGTTATATGTAGTGATGATGGATGATGTTATATGTAGTGATGATGGTTGGTGTTATATGTAGTGATGTTGGATGGTGTTATATGTCGTGATGGATGGTTCTATATGTAGTGATGGTGGAAGGTGTTATATGTACTGATGATGGATCGTGTTATATGTAGTGATGATGGATAGTGTTATATGTAGTGATGATGATGGATGGTGTTATAAGTAGTGATGATGGATGTTGTTATATGTAGTGATGCAGGATGGTGTTAGTGAAGATTGTGAAGTGAGATGTAGTGAAGATTGTGAAGTGAGATGTAGTGAAGATTGTGAAGTGACATGTAGTGAAGATTGTGAAGTGAGATGTAGTGAAGATTGTGAAGTGAGATGTAGTGAAGATTGTGAAGTGAGATGTAGTGAAGATTGTGAAGTGAAATGTAGTGAAGATTGTGACGTGAGATGTAGTGAAGATTGTGAAGTGAGATGTAGTGAAGATTGTGAAGTGAGATGTAGTGAAGATTGTGAAGTGAGATGTAGTGAAGATTGTGAAGTGAGATGTAGTGAAGACTGTGAAGTGAGATGTGGTGAAGATTGTGAAGTGAGATGTAGTGAAGATTGTGAAGTGAGATGTGGTGAAGATTGTGAAGTGAGATGTAGTGAAGATTGTGAAGTGAGATGTAGTGAAGATTGTGAAGTGAGATGTAGTGAAGATTGTGAAGTGGGATGTAGTGAAGATTGTGAAGTGAGATGTAGTGAAGATTGTGAAGTGAGATGTAGTGAAGATTGTGAAGTGAGATGTAGTGAAGATTGTGAAGTGAGATGTAGTGAAGACTGTGAAGTGAGATTTAGTGAAGATTGTGAAGTGAGATGTGGTGAAGATTGTGAAGTGAGATTTAGTGAAGATTGTAGAAGTGAGATGTGGGTGAAGATTGTGAAGGAGATGAATGAAGATTGTGAAGTGAGATGTAGGAAGATTGTATGAGAATGTAGTGAAGATTGTGAAGTGAGATGTGAAGATCAGAAGTGAGATGTAGTGAAGATTGTGAAGTGAGATTTAGTGAAGATTGTGAAGTGAGATGTAGTGAAGATTGTGAAGTGAGATGTAGTGAAGATTGTGAAGTGAGATGTAGTGAAGATTGTGAAGTGAGATGTGGTGAAGATTATGAAGTGAGATGTAGTGAAGATTGTGAAGTGAGATGTAGTGAAGATTGTGAAGTAAGAAGTGGTAAAGATTGTGAAGTTAGATGTGGTAAAGATTGTGAAGTGAGATGTAGTGAAGATTGTGAAGTGAGATGTGGTGAAGATTGTAAAGTGAGATGAAGTGAAGATTGTGAAGTGAGATGTAGTAAAGATTGTGAAGTGAGATGTAGTAAAGATTGTGAATGGAGATGTAGTGAAGATTGTGAATTCAGATGTGGTAAAGATTGTGAAGTGAGATGTAGTGAAGATTGTGAAGTAAGATGTAGTGAAGATTGAGAAGTGAGATGTGGTGAAGATTGTGAAGTGAGATGTAGTGAAGATTGTGAAGTGAGATGTAATGAAGATTGTGAAGTGAGATGTAGTGAAGATTGTGTAGTGAGATGTAGTGAAGATTTTGAAGTGAGATGTGGGAAGTGAAGATTGTGAAGTGAGATGTAATGAAGATTGTGAAGTGAGAGGGAAGTGAAGATTGTGAAGTGGAGATGTAGTGAAGATTGTGAAGTGATGTAGTGAAGATTGTGAAGTGAGATGTAGAAGACTGTGAAGTGGGATGTAGTGAAGATGTGAAGTGAGATGTAGTGGAGATTGTGAAGTGGGATGTAGTGAAGATTGTGAAGTGAGATGTAGTGAAGATTGTGAAGTGAGATGTAATGAAGATTGTGAAGTGAGATGTAGTGAAGATTGTGAAGTGAGATGTAGTGAAGATTGTGAAGTGAGATGTAGTGAAGATTGTGAAGTGAGATGTAGTGAAGATTGTGAAGTGAGATGTAGTGAAGATTGGTGAAGGGATAGTGAAGATTGTGAAGGAGAGATGTAGAAGATTGTATGGTATGCAGTGAAGATTGTGAAGTGAGATGAAAGTGAAGATTGTGAAGTGAGATGTAGTAGATCAGAAGTGAGATTTCAGTGAAGATTGTGAAGTGAGATGTGGTGAAGATTGTATGAGATGTAGTGAAGATTGTGAAGTGAGATGTAGTGAAGATTGTGAAGTGAGATGTAGTGAAGATTGTGAAGTGAGATGTAGTGAAGATTGTGAAGTAAGATGTGGTAAAGATTGTGAAGTGAGATGTAGTGAAGATTGTGAAGTGAGATGTAGTAAAGATTATGAAGTGAGATGTAGTGAAGATTGTGAAGTGAGATGTAGTGAAGATTGTGAAGTGACATGTAGTGAAGATTGTGAAGTGACATGTAGTGAAGATTGTGAAGTGAGATGTAGTGAAGACTGTGAAGTGAGATGTGGTGAAGATTGTGAAGTGAGATGAAGTGAAGATTGTGAAGTGAGATGTGGTGAAGATTGTGAAGTGAGATGTAGTGAAGATTGTGAAGTGAGATGTAGTGAAGATTGTGAAGTGAGATGTAGTGAAGATTGTGAAGTGATATGTAGTGAAGATTGTGAAGTGAGATGCAGTAAAGATAGTGAATTGAGATGCAGTGAAGATTGTGAAGTGAGATGTAGTGAGGATTGTGAAGTGAGATGTGGTGAAGATTGTGAAGTGAGATGTAGTGAAGATTGTGAAGTGAGATGTAGTGAAGACTGTGAAGTAAGATGTGGTAAAGATTGTGAAGTGAGATGTAGTGAAGATTGTGAAGTGAGATGTAGTGAAGATTGTGAAGTGAGATGTAGTGAAGATTGTGAAGTGAGATGTAGTGAAGATTGTGAAGTGAGATGTAGTGAAGATTGTGAAGTGAGATGTAGTGAAGATTGTGAAGTGAGATGTGGTGAAGATTATGAAGTGAGATGTAGTGAAGATTGTGAAGTGAGATGTAGTGAAGATTGTGAAGTAAGAAGTGGTAAAGATTGTGAAGTAAGATGTGGTAAAGATTGTGAAGTGAGATGTAGTGAAGATTGTGAAGTGAGATGTAGTGAAGATTGTGAAGTGAGATGTAGTGAAGATTGTGAAGTGAGATGTAGTGAAGATTGTGAAGTGAGATGTAGTGAAGATTGTGAAGTGAGATGTAGTGAAGATAGTGAAGTGAGATGTAGTGAAGATTGTGAAGTGAGATGTGGTGAAGATTATGAAATGAGATGTAGTGAAGATTATGAAGTGAGATGTAGTGAAGATTGTGAAGTAAGAAGTCGTAAAGATTGTGAAGTGAGATGTAGTGAAGATTGTGAAGTGAGATGTAGTGAAGATTGTGAAGTGAGATGTGGTGAAGATTATGAAGTGAGATTTAGTGAAGATTATGAAGAGAGATGTAGTGAAGATTGTGAAGTAAGAAGTGGTAAAGATTGTGAAGTAAGATGTGGTAAAGATTGTGAAGTGAGATGTAGTGAAGATTGTGAAGTGAGATGTAGTGAAGATTGTGAAGTGAGATGTAGTGAAGATTGTGAAGTGAGATGTAGTGAAGATTGTGAAGTGAGATGTAGTGAAGATTGTGGAGTGAGATGTAGTGAAGATTGTGAAGTGAGATGTAGTGAAGATTGTGAAGTGAGATGTAGTGAAGATTGTGAAGTGAGATGTAGTGAAGATTGTGAAGTGAGATGTAGTGAAGATTGTGAAGTAAGACTATAAAGTAAACTGTAGTAATTGAGGTTAAACGAACGCGGGTTATTCTGTAGTGTATCCGTGTCTTGTTAACGTGGAACCAACATGGCGGTGGTTCTCAATATAGATGCGTTATTTTGCTGGGAATTTCTGTCAAAACGAAATATGAATCAACCATATTTAGCCTAAATTAACCTAGCGGCTTTATTATATATTCTAAGATGTTTAAGTTGGATAGATCAGATCAGGTTAGGTTAAGTCAGGTTGGGTTAGGTTAGGTTAGTTTTGTTAAGTTTGCCACTTAGAAGCTAGTTTATTGTGCCCCCCATACTCATCCTGTGAGCGGTAGTGCAAAGAGATTACAAAGTGGTGTTAGATGAGGTAGGTGGTTAAGTTAAGTTTCAATAGGTTAGGTTAGATTACGTCAGGTTGGATTAAGTTAAGTTAGGTTAGGTAGGTAATAAGTAGATAGGTTACGGTCGGTAGGTGGGAAAGTTAGGTTTGATTAGGTTAGCTTATGTCAGACGGGAGGTTAGGTTCGATTATGTCAGGTTAGGTTCGATTATGTCAGGTTAGGTTAGATTACGTCAGGTTAGGTTAGATTATGTCAGGTTAGGTTAGATTATGTCAGGTTAGGTTAGATTATGTCAGGTTAGGTTAGATTATGTCAGGTTAGGTTAGATTATGTCAGGTTAGGTTAGATTACGTCAGGTTAGGTTAGATTACGTCAGGTTAGGTTAGATTATGTCAGGTTTGGTTAGATTATATCAGGTTAGGTTAGATAATGTCAGGTTAGGTTAGATTATGTCAGGTTTGGTTAGATTATGTCAGGTTAGGTAAGCAGGTGGAGGTGGGTAAAAAAGGTTAGGTTAGGTCGGCAGGTTTTAGTGTAGGAGCTTAAGTAATCCCGTAAAAATTTCATGTTAATTTTTGACACCATACATCGTAATAATCCTTATAAACTATGTTAAGGAACTGTGGTGTAATTTTTTCTGAACGGTTTATTATAAGTTTTGTGCCATTAAAGAAGTTTTATCAAAGAGCGGCATAATGAACCACAGACGTATTACCATTAAGTCCTAAGTAACTTAAAACATGACTAATAACCTATGAACATGTAGTATTATATGATTACAATTTAACATAATATATTATGAATGCTGTTATAATATTTTAAGTGTGTTACAAACATGGCTGCTCATATATGCCATCCTGTCTCTGGCAAAGAAGAGATTGCAGTAAGTAAAATTATTTGCTAAAGACAAATACTGGAAATTAAACATATACATATTAACATTATCTGAAAAGCTTAGAACCACCGTTTTATATTTATTAAAAGTTTGTAGTGTTATACATCATGTGTAAACAAGTCACAAGTTATTATTTACGACATTGCTTCAGTCCTCGTCATCAGAGTCTTCTGTGTACAACAGATTCCTTCACCTTGTTTAGGCATTTCTCATCATCTGCTTGACAGTTACACATCTCGGTGCATGTCATCTATTCTTTCTGATTCTTTCTGTATGAACATGACAATGATCCACATTTCCTGACGCCACATCCACATTTAACAAGTTCTGTGATTGCTTCTGGAGCTGGTGGTTGGTCTGATATTACTAGTATGAAACAGTCATTGTCAATCTTCCAGCCATGCTCTAATTGGGAAAGCATTTCACTGTCTGCATCACAAGACCACAGAAGAGCTTGATACCTTCCTCTCAATATATGATACTTTAGAGTTGCTGCAGTCGCTGGTAGTTCTCCAGCTTCTGCCTGCGTTATCTTGAAGAGATGCCATCTAAGTTTTGACAGTTTAGTGAAAGTCATTCGTGGACAGTAGAGCTTAAATACAAATTCCTCTAGACCAATATACTGTACATGTCTGCTGGAGGGCATTTGGTCTACTCAGCATCTTGAATGCATCTAGACTTTTGTGTTAGATTTCATCAAAGTGCTCCAACATGCTTTCTTTCCTTTGCCAACAAATTTTCCAATGCAGTCAGATCCTGTGAAGGCATGGAAACCTGTAAGGCTCTCTGCCCAATGTGTCGTCGCTCACCAGTTCCTGTTTTCATACTTGTATTTTCTCCAAGTTGAGGCTGCTTTAATATGCCAAACACATCAGTGTCTGGTGACTTGATATGTACAGTGCTGCCCTTCTGTGATGCATATACTGTATGTCCTGCTTAAGTTCTATAACTTGTGATAGCAATTTGATGGTTGAAGTCTTATTTGCTGCTTTCCATGACAGAAGATTAACCTTGGACAGCTTTTCCCAGATGCTCAATGGACCAACAATA